>NW_015386368.1:418158-492511 GCF_001527695.2 Protobothrops mucrosquamatus | reverse complement strand
TCTTGAATAAGATCTTGAATGAGGGGGGCCTTGTTTACCACGGACCTGGCATTGCATAACATCAGCCGGTGATCCCGGGCCCGAGGGTCTAAGATCCCTGGAGACCGAGTAGAGTCCTGAGGACCGGAGCACCCGCAAGCTTGTAAGCAGCGTGTGCGTGCTCCCAGAACCCGATATGGTCCTCTGCTCCCGCCATATCATAGTGTTTCCTTTGTAATTAGTTACAAAGGAAACACTATGATAAAGTTCAGGTTTATACTTTGGCCTGGATTGTTAAAAACAATGGGCATCTGATCTGTTAAGCAAAGTTACCTTGTTTGTGAAATACATTTTTATTATTATATTTAGTACTCGGATAAATCCCTTGGACATATTTTTGTGTCGCTCACCAAATTAAAAGCAGGGTAAAATAAAATATGAAATTATTCTTTTAAACAGAGTGGGATGGACCTATCAAATGACTCATTGTCGCCGGGTGGGGTGTTCTCACTGAAAGGGGGATATTGCTTTTTTATTGTTTTTATATTGTTTTTTTGTTTTTTTATATCTAAGCCAGCCAGGATCACTGAGAATGAGTTGGGCAGCATATACATTTTCTTGAATGAATGACTGAATGAATGGTTAAAACTAGATATGGAGAAAAATAGTTGTTCCTGTAAAATCAGTCTTGATCTTGATACATTGCAGTTACTTGTTTTTGCATTCAGTAACAAATGGGTATAATTTAGCTCCATTCAATTTGATTATGTTGCACAATAGAATAAAAATTCCCTTCTCTTATGACACTAAATCACAAGGTAATTTTTTCAGTGTTGACCTCTGTTTTCCCAAATTCACTTTTCTGACTTTATTTTTACAAATTACTAACAAAGATTGTCTATTTATGCCCTTTAAAAAGAAATATATTGTTTTTAATTACTACAGTAAAAGTCTTACTTTTCACTTTTGTATATTAAATCTACAGACACTGTGCATAAATTGCTTAGAGAATATTTTCTCTATTTCTGTTGGCAAAATACATACTGTAATTAAATTCTATTTGATTTACAGTTTGCTCTTGGTGGCAGGAGGGACTGTTTTAAAAATATGTGATTTTGGTACAGCTTGTGATATTCAGACTCACATGACCAATAATAAGGGCAGTGCCGCTTGGATGGCACCTGAAGTTTTTGAAGGTAACAAAGTAATTTGAAACTTACTACCATTCTCGTGTATTATGAGCATTAGTAATTTTTGTAGTAATTTTGGTACAGAGATTCATTTGGTGCAGATGAACTTTTCCCTGTTGTCTATAAAGGTATTTCAGAAGCCATTAGAAAAGACACAGTCAACTGTCTAGTTATGATGTGACTTAAATTGTTGAAAGATTACCATTTAAATTAATGCAGTTTAAGAATCCTAATTTAAAGTATATAATTGGAATAGAATGACTTCTATATGAAGTATTGAATCTGTTTCTGTTGTAATGTACACATGTATGTAGCCCTATAGTCATTGAATAGAAATATTATACTTGCTCAAAACTATTGAATTACAAACTTTCATTAGCACTGAAGTGCCTTTGGCTAAATTCTAAAAAGTAAATATATTTTTTCCGGTTTGTTTCAAACAAGTAATATTCTTATTAAGAAAAATTCAATTCTTATACCAGAAAACTAAAAAATAAATACTAGAAAATATCAAATAAGATATTTGAAATCAACATTTTTCAAACTTTTTTTATTAATAAGTTAATTGATATAAAATTTAAATCAAGTGAAAGTTGTATAAGGGGTATTGCATTCAGTATTACTATAAAACAGGGTTGTAGTGGCAGTCAGTCACATATGATCATAAAGTTCCTCTCTTCTTGTACTTTGAGGTTTGATGCTATGAAACACATTGTGCAATTGAAGAAAAATAGAGATGGTTTTTCATTGAACAACATGTGCATGAATATGTAAGTCACTGGATTCACACCATATGTATTCTGTTAGAAAGCACATGTTTAAATCAACCTGTTTTATAGTATATTGAAGAATCAGTTATAAAATTGGTTACAACCAGATTAATTTACTTTTTTATTATAATTAAGAGAACACCTATAATCTTGTTAGGTTTTTTTTAAAAAAATGTATAAATGATCCTTTTCAGGTAGCAATTACAGTGAAAAATGTGATGTATTCAGCTGGGGTATTATTCTTTGGGAGGTAATTACTCGCAGAAAACCTTTTGATGAGATTGGTGGTCCTGCTTTCCGGATCATGTGGGCAGTTCATAATGGTAAGCTGAAATTTTAAGTGAAGAACAAGTGTCTTTGTGGAATATTTGCCGCTGAATTTTGCCACTGATTTTCTAAATGTGCTGATGCAAAAAAAGGGCATTAATATATTTGTTTGCCTCCCCCATCTTCAATACATAACTTTGGCTAACAGATATAGGGGCTGCCTTAACATCCTGCCCTAATACCTGAGGAAACCGACAGGTCTCAGTGGTCTTCTGAAAAGCCACTCTAGACATATTGGTGGCAAATCTGATTGTTTTGAGTTATTTTTTTTGCCTCAGTTTCATAGAAAGCAAAGGCTAAAGTTTAATAAGCCCCTCTTCTTGCCTCTTGTTATTTTACTTAATACCCCATCTTCATGCTTTTGTATAGACTGGGGAGAGCTAAATATAAAAAGGAAGACTTTTTTATAAGGATTGGAACAAAACAGAAACTGGCTTTTGTTTTGAGTTTGAGGCAAAACAGCCTTATCCAAAATCTTCCATTGGTACATGTCCATGTTGGATCTCCCTTGAGGAGACTAACTGGCTCAGCAAATAATCCTCATTTATAAAAATAGTGCCCTCTTTATTCATTCCAAGATTACAAAAATAGATGGGTTGGTATTTGTTATAACTACCATGTGTTCTTCCTTTATCACCTTTGCCAATATCAGCCAATAATGGCAGGGATGGAGCCAGTCCCCTACTGCTCTATTGGTTAAACTAGAAACATTTTGAGGGAGAAAACAGCATATTCATAATATTGGCACAGCCAGAGCAGTCTAACTGCCTTCTTTTGAAGATAGGACAGAACTATTTTTCCTCAAGCTATGGAACACAAATTCATCTTGCTTCAAGGTTGAAATACTTTAATGTTTTGAAATGTAGTGCTTATATCCTACCCCTGATATAATAATATAGCAATATTATAATATAGTCATATTGTTCTTATTTTTGTTCTTCATATATGAGAGTAACAGTTTGAAAAAGAATGCATAACAAGTACACAAAATATAAAGAGGTCAGTAATAGTCTGAGGATGAAAGTAATTAAGATCAACCTGGTCGTTATTCTTAACACCAGCTTGTTACTGACTTCCAATTCGTAACGTTCGTGACGATCAAATCTCATCCAGGTCGTAAACGAGTAAACTTACACTTCAAGTCAAGTTTAAAACAAAACCTTTGATCAGAAAAGAAGTAGTACTCATATTCAATAAAGGGGTAAAATACTTTTTTATGTTCAGGATTATGACACGTTTTAATGTGTAAAGTGGGAAAGGGAAACAGAATAGCCTTTACAAAATATTTTATTGTCCTAAGTCTTCAAGGATAGGTTAGTTCAGTAAAATTAGAGCCAAATAACTTCTTTGGAGATGCATATAATTCTTTAAAATGTTACTGTTTATAAACATTGCATATTTTTAATAGGTACACGGCCACCACTGATAAAAAATTTACCCAAACCTATTGAGAGCTTAATGACTCGCTGTTGGTCTAAAGATCCTTCACAGAGACCTTCCATGGAGGAAATAGTCAAAATAATGACACACTTGATGCAGGTATAATATTTAAATGTTAAATATTGCTGAAATAGACTGGTTTCTAGAAGAAATGTAAAATAGAAGGTCTGAATTTGATAGAGTGAAAACAAATTTTTGGAAGTGAGTAGAAAGAAGGCAATCTTTCATGGCCTTCTGAGGGACCTAAAATAATTAACACAAACTTTCCACAAAACAAAACACAATCTAGTGCTTTGTTCCAAAGTCAGACTTGTTTTCTTATTCCTGCCCTTTCTTTCTTTGACATAATTGTAAAGAGGAATACGCTGAATTACTCTGAAATAATATTAAAAGAAGAACAGGCAAGCGTTATATGGATTTTGTTTAACTAAGTGTACTTCTGGTGCTATAATCCAAAAAAGTGTTTAAAAGTGTGGCTTCTTAAAAAGCCAGAAAAATAAAATGATTTTGGTTAGATAGGCAAATTAACCAGAGATCCCCTTGTTCAAATGAAGCTTTTCATTTGTAGAGAAACAGAAATGTCTAATTCATTGTAGCCATACTAGAAGAAGAGTGTATTTTTATTGATACAATAAATATCATTTTTTTCAGTGCTATAGATGAAAGAAAAATTGCATTTGATTTAAAAACAAAAGTAATAATATTTTAGCCCTTTTTGTTATTAAGTACCTTTTGGTAATTGCTTATCCTGGTAATTGCTTTCATGTTATAATTATTAAATAATAAATTCATTGATTAAATCACAACTTACAGCATTGTCTTGGAAACAAATTGAGCATATCAGCTTTTAGGTACTTTTCTTAAAACTGGTCCTTGTAATAAGGAAAGTTACAAGATTTTGTTAATATTTTCTTCTTTCATTGCAGTATTTTCCAGGAGCTGATGAACCTCTACAGTATCCCTGTCAGTATTCTGATGAAGGCCAAAGCAACTCTGCTACTAGTACAGGTAATCAGGTTATATGTTTCAGATATCAAACTCATACATTTTAAGCCAGGAAAGATAACCTTTTACTCCCAAGAAAACACGTTGTTAGTGGAAGAAGCTACAGGGCTGCAGAGCTGAGATTTGTCCGTGTTTATCGTTTATGGGGACATTGAGAATATTAGCAGTTTTTTAAAAGCACATAATCATAATTTAACCAAAATATTTTTAAAAATCATAGGTTCATTTATGGACATGACTTCCACAAACACCAGTAACAAAAGTGATATCAACATAGAAGCAAATGATTTTCAAGGAACTGCTACAAATGACACCATTAAACGTTTGGAAACAAAACTGGCCCAACAGATGAAAAATTCAGCGAAGCAGGTGGTAAGAATGAAGAAATTTGTACTTGAGATAATTTATTTAGAAGCAAAATGGTATGATAATCCTTTATTTATAAAGTTGTGAGCAGGATGGCACCCTCAAATATCATTTTCCATCCTTAAAATAGACTGTCATAATTTTGGTAACCTCCTATCTACTATTGTTATTTGGCCTTAGCCACCCAAACCTTCTTCAGATTCCCACAAAACACAGAAGGAAATCGTAACTTCACCCATTTCAAAAACATTACCAAAACTTTGCTTTATCCATCGTGATCCTTTTGGCAACAAAATAACATGTTAAAAAAAACCTGCCACCCCTACAAGCAGAAGATGATTTGCCCCAGGTATAAATGATATTAAGAATCTTCATGACTTTTTTTAAAGCTTAGAATAAAAAAAGACAGTATATATCAGCACAGGTTTTTTGTGATGATATGTAGTTTTTGCAAAATGTTGAAAGGTTTCTTACAGCTTTTCTCTTCCTATGTTGTTATATTTATAGGTTTTCATAACATTTTCAGTATTAAAAATGAGAAAAATATTCTAAATATGCTCTTCTAATCAGTACAATTATTTGTTTTTACAGGGAGAATCGGGCCGTTTGAGTTTACCTCCGTCTCGTGGTAGTAGTGTGGAGAGCTTGTCAGATGTTCGTGGGCGACCACAGTCAACTCATGTTTCAGGAGAAGGCAAGCGAATGAGTGCTGACATGTCAGAAATTGAAGCAAGAATTCCTGCTTCTGCAGGTAAAGGTATTATTTTTAAACTTCCCAATTGTTTTTAGGAGCACCTTTGGCATTTTGAGAGCATATTGTGCTCCTGCACAATAGCTACAGTCCATGGCTGTTGCCACAAAAACTTGCCACCCCATAACATCACATCTCTCCAAAACAAAGCAGTCAGACTCAAAGGAGATTAAGTTGTTGCAAAGTTGAAATATGAATTGCAAACCAGATAACGTTTTTTTAAGACTACAGCATTCTCCTTTAAATGCCAGTGTCACAGAAACAAAATGATGAGAGCCAGAGACCAGAAACTTGATGGGGGGAAAAAAAACAGAGTTTAAGGCAAAGATTGGGGTAACATTCCAAAATGCCAAATCTCATTTTTGCCCCATCAGAAATAAGCAAAATCAAAATGCTTGAAGAAAGTATATGTTTGAATTATATTAGAAAATAACGATGGTACTAGAGTGCTTATGTTCTGTAGTATAATACAAGGGTCCCCAACCTCCGGTCCACAGCATGCCAGCAAGTGGGCTGCACAAACAAGCAAAACTCCATCCTCGGGATGCAGGCAGTATTCAAAACCATACCCCCTCTGGTCCATGGAAAAACCTTTCTCTATGGCACCGGTCCCTGTCCTTTTGGGCACTAAAATTTTCTATTTTTTGCATCAGTAAGATATTTCTACTTCCACATTCTTTCTGTCCCTGAGTACTAGATTATGGTTTTTGTATAACATTTTTAGTTTTGCAAATGGTTGGTCATATTTCACTATTATTTGTCAACTGCCTGATCAAATTTATATGGCTGCCTACATTACAAGAAGTGACTCTAGACAGTGTACCATTATAAGACGATTTTATCAATTTCTTTCAATTTAAGAGCTATGTATTTCTAATGTTAATTTATTATAGCATAAACATGCCTTAATAAGATGGCTATAATGTTAATAAGGCTCAAAATTACAGGCTATCATATCAATAACAAAAATCAAAATTAGTTTATAATAATAGTCTTATCAATCTGTGTAGTGTATTTTAAATGCTAGACAATGATTGACATTCAAAATCTATTAATGTGCCCTGAATAAGCAATCATTTCTTTTTATGAAGTAATTTTTCTGTTGTTTATGTCTAATGAACTATTGGCCAAACTTTCTAGAGGTTAATTAAATGTCTATCACTGAGATTTAGTCTTTTTTTTTATTCTAAGCGTAACAGTAGTGGATAAATACTTAGAATGTCTTCATACTTCATTCCTGAGCAATCAACCAGTGATCTTTGTATCAGGTGCATCTCTTAATCAAATCCTGTTTGTAATTGATTGAATTGGGCAAAATTAAATGATCCAACCTTCCCAAGTCAGCCTGCTGAATGGGAAGAAGGAGAAAATATAATATTTTGAAGAATGAGAAAACAAGTGGGTTTCAGAGAAGTGAAAATTAAAGAAAAGCCAAAAAATATATATTTCTGGCCCCACCCCTTCATATCAGAAGTCCAACTGCATTGGCACATTTTGTGGCTCCCAGACTATTGTTAAATATCTCAACTATCTTTTACCTATGTTGTAAAGTATTTATATAAAAGATGTGACTACTCACTAAGAAAAATATAGCATATATACTGGAACTGTTTCTGGTTTCTTATTCATTTTGACACCAACCTCTGACATTGGTGGTATATAGATAGTGAAGATGAAAAGCAGTATTTTAGTGTTAAGATTGGACAGTTTTGGCAACATAAACAAGTAACATAATTAATAGGAGAAATTTCCACATAAAGGATTTATATTCATATAAATCCGTGAGGAAACAAGTTTCTTGAATACTGCTTATCTAATAAAAACATGCTCAGATTTGCCAAATAAATAAAAAAATATTGTAGGTGGAATATTTTAAGAATAAATTATATTATATTAAAAGACCAGTGGAAGAAGCAAATCTCACTTGTGTGTTATTTTACAAATCGCTGAGAGTAAAGCAACTCACCTTATATCTTTAACTGAAGGGTCCAGAATCTTTATTCAGATCCATTCCGCCAGTTCAACAACCTTGCCCAGAAAAAAGGGTTCTTAGTAGGTCATGTTAGGGCTCCCTTAGGAGATGTTTTATCAGTTGCCATATTGATGGCATTTGCCTAATCTGGAACAGGTTCTAATTTAATGTTTAAACATCAACTCTTCTGTATATCTTTTTATGTTAACTGGTATCATTAACAGCTGTATTTAATTCCAGAGTTTACTTCTAGCAGTTATGTGTACTCTTTCCTAAATCTATTAATTATGTGATACTATCCTTAATGCTATGGCCATGGCTGATTATGCCTCTTTCACAAGAAAAACAAATTAGATTACATTTAAAATGCCAAAAATATTGAATGTAATCATTTTCAATTTTTTTCAGAAATTTATACTCAAAATATTTGAACCACTGTATGTAGCTTACATTTTGGTTTTTTTAAAAAGAAGTTGAGTTACATTAGTTAACTACATTTATTTTGCTTCCCAAACTGTGAAAAGCTATCTCTATGTATATAATATACATTTACAGGGCAGTCAGTAAAAAATTCTAGTCGCTCATAGCTAGGGTTTGTTGTTTCCTTGTTACTCTTTCTCCTCTGTTCATTTAAATTTTGTGTCTCTAACTATAACTAATAATGTATTTTGTTATATTGCTGATCCTAGTTATGAATGTTGCTCTTAACAAATGCTTTACTGTTTTAAGCATGAATGGAAAGCTATGCAGTTCAGTCTGCATGTCCTTTGTTTGCATGAGTTTAACCAAATTAAATTTATAAAATAGCAGTTCTACTCTGAATGATTTGTGTTACCATTATAGTCGTTTGCATGTGTATTGTATGTGTATATATGTTTTTTCAGCCTTTTCCAAACCTAAACGAGGCCATCGTAAAACTGCTTCATTTGGCAACATTCTGGATGTCCCAGAGATCATCAAACCAGGTATTGCATGCCAGCTGTGTGAATCTATTGACACAGATGCTGGAGTAATGACTAAACCTTTAAATACTTTTTGCTCCTGTTCCTGGGTGATTGATTACTCACTGGCCAAAAATAATTATCTTTCATAATTATGAACAAATATGTAGCAAGATGGGGGGAGGGTTTCAGTGTAAAAAGATTTGATCTTTTTCTCCTCTGATATTGAGAGTGTGATCAGGCTGGAGCTCCAGAGAGCTTTGAAGGAAAAGGATTATTTAGAGTGACTTGGGTTTCATGTGACGTGTACACAGAGACATTGAACAGGCTTGTCAGTGGCCTCTGATAGAACTGGGAAAGGACAATGCCTCCATCTTGGTTTCTTTTGATCTCTTAATTTTCAATAACATTAATCATGGTATCCTTCTGAATTTCCTGTGGGAATGTATAGTGATTTTTGGTTTGTTGTTTGTGGGCAATTCCAGTTGGTGTTGGAAAGGAGGCAAAATAGAACCCGAGGCTCCTTATTTGTGGAGTCCTCAGAGTTCAGTGCACTTCATTCTTCTGTTTAACATCTACATGAGACCATAGGGTGAGGTCATCCGTCATTTTTGGATCAGGTATCTATATCCTGATGACACCCAATTGTACATCTTGACCCTGGCTATCCACGTGATAAAATCAATCTCTGTCCTACTGTCTGGAAGCTATGAAGATCTAGATTTGCAAGAATAGACTCACGTTCAATCCAGCAAGAGCACATAACTTTAACTATTAGTGCCCCTAATCCCAGATGTTTTCCATCTTTTGTCCTGAGTAGTAGATTATGGTTTTTGTCCAGTCCCCATTTGGGACTGGGGCACAATCTAAGAGTTTTCTTGGACAGTCTATTCCTGTTTGAAAAGCAAACTCCCTAAAAACCTGGCTTTTTTCCCCAGCCATTGGATTAAGGTGGATGGTGAGAATCTTACAGGATTCTTTAGTCTGAATGTTTCCTAGACATATATTGTTATTTTTCTTTGTTTCAGTATTACACTGTTTTTAATGTACACCATCCAGAGTCTTTTGGATGTACACCATCCAGAGTTGAGCAATCATATAAATTTGACTGAAAGACAAACATAATAAGTACAGTACATTGGTAGATTAGTAGGTAAGTAGGTAGATAAGTAGGTGGTCGTTTGGGTGGGTGGGTGGAGATAAATAGGCAGGCAGATGACAGACAGAGCAGACAGATAGTTTTTAGGTATAGCAGGAGTGCAATTGCTAAATATAATAATAGTTTGGTATAGTCCTGGTAATTTAGGCATACATAAATAATTTACTCGTATTTTTCAAATATGTTTCTTGAAAATTATGTTTCCTGGTAACAATCTTAACTTATCTTCATTAGAAGTCTTCATTTATGTAATTTATAAAGTGTTAACCTTCGATACAATAATATTAATTATTAATAATTATTTAGTTTCATTTATATACTACACGTCGTTTATTTAATGTTTTACATATATATTTACGTTTACATGTCTACATCTGCAAATACTTAAATAGGCCAAGATACAAGATCACCACCACCTCTGGTCTACATCATAATACTCTGGCGAGTAGTTTGTAACTTTTCTAAATGAAATGTTTCAACAATAAATATACCCTTTCATAAATTTTTAGGGAAGTATCTTACCATCTCAGATAAACAAACATACACACACTTATGTAGTATGTATACAGGTAGTTCCCATCTTAACATTCATTTGTTTAGCAACTATTATGACCGCATTGAACTGATAGTTACAACCGGTTCTCAGAGTTCCACCCAGCAAACCTGTGATCATGATTTGGGGGCTTGGCAACCAGTTCATACTTAAGACCAGTTGCAGCCCTGACGATCACATGATCACCATTTGCAACTTTCCTTGCTGGCTTCCTCAGAAAGTCAATGTCCTACTTTCACACCCTACCTAGCCCTCACCACGCTTCCCACACATCTGACTTGTGCCTGTTGCATAATTCCTGGTACCCTCATGCATCTACCACATCTCTCATGCATTCTCCCTGAACTGCAATTCATCTCTCCTGCACCCCTCACACACTCTTCCAAATCTCACGCAACTCCTTGGACCTTGTGCACCCACCCTCCCTGAGCCTATTCTGCACTACCACAAACTCACTCTCTCTCTCCCTCTTTCCCTCTCCCTCTCCCCTCCCCCCAGCAATGCTATCTGGGACTTGCAACTTTGATCCAGCTTCCCCACCAAAATTAGTTGTGGGAAGCTGGCAGGAAGTCGACCCACCTAACAATCGTGGGATTTGCTTAATGATGACAATTGGGACTGCAGGGAGTGCCATTATGATTAATCACCCTTTATGATTATATCACTTAGCAACAGAATGTCATAATTGCCATCATAAGTCATGGATTACTTATAGATACTAACATTGATGGGTTTTTCCTAGCAGGTTCAATTGTTCAGTATTTTATATACATCACCCCTAACCAGAAGAAATTTTTGTGTGGGCGGGGGGGGGGGGGGGGCCCCCGNTTAAATGAGCATAAAAAGTTTATACAAAGAACTTTTAATACAAAGGACCATTGTTAGAATTGAATAGAAGTAATCTTCAGAAGTAAATACATTAAATATTTCACAATTGGAAGCTATGTTATTATAATTAATAATTATTAATAAATCAAAGTAAATATATGATGTGCAGCAAATAAATTACAAAATGTATATATAAATGTTTTACATGTCTACATCTGCAAATACTTAAATAGGCCAAGATACAAGATCACCACCACCTCTGGTCTGCATCATAATTCTCTGGCGAGTAGTTTGTAACTTTTCTAAATGAAATGTTTCAACAATAAATATACCCTTTCATAAATTTTTAGGGAAGTATCTTACCATCTCAGATAAACAAACATACACATACTTATGTAGTATGTATACAGGTAGTTCCCATCTTAACATTCATTTGTTTAGCAACTATTATGACCGCATTGAACTGATAGTTACAACCGGTTCTCAGAGTTCCACCCAGCAAACCTGTGATCATGATTTGGGGGCTTGGCAACCAGTTCATACTTAAGACCAGTTGCAGTCCTGACGATCACATGATCACCATTTGCAACTTTCCTTGCTGGCTTCCTCAGAAAGTCAATGTCCTACTTTCACACCCTACCTAGCCCTCACCACGCTTCCCACACATCTGACTTGTGCCTGTTGCATAGTTCCTGGTACCCTCATGCATCTGATTCACACCACATCTCTCATGCATTCTCCCTGAACTGCAATTCATCTCTCCTGCACCCCTCACACACACTTCCAAATCTCACGCAACTCCTTGGACCTTGTGCACCCACCCTCCCTGAGCCTATTCTGCACTACCACAAACTCTCTCTCTCTCTCTCTCCCTCTCCCTCTCCCTCCCTCCCCCCCCCCCCCCCCCCCCCCCCCCCCCCCCCCCCCCCCCCCCCTCCCCCTTTCCCCCCTCCCCCCCCCCAGCAATGCTATCTGGGACTTGCAACTTTGATCCAGCTTCCCCACCAAAATTAGTTGTGGGAAGCTGGCAGGAAGTCGACCCACCTAACAATCGTGGGATTTGCTTAATGATGACAATTGGGACTGCAAGGAGTGCCATTATGATTAATCACCCGTTATGATTATATCGCTTAGCAACAGAATGTCATAATTGCCATCATAAGTCATGGATTACTTATAGATACTAACATTGATGGGTTTTTCCTAGCAGGTTCAATTGTTCAGTATTTTATATACATCACCCCTAACCAGAAGCAATTTTTTGTGGGGGGGGGGGGGGGACTCCAGGAACCATTTCCAAAAGTATAGGAATCTCGTTTTAGAAAAGAGGCTCCAAAATTCTGATGAGTTTTATTTATTAAATTTATATGCTACCCATCTGAATATGTCAGCCTTGAAACATTAATTCTGTATATTTCCCTATTCTTACCCCTGTATAGTACAAACAGATGGACTTGAAATATTTATTTTTTAGTCATCTTGGATGCATTAATACCATTGTTTTAAATTCAATAGGTAAACATTAAAATAAATAAAATCAGTTTCAAAGTTAGATCAATATGTGATTGAAAGTTTATAGTACACAAAGTTGTGCTTTCAAAGTCAGATTCCTCATTGATTCAGGAGCAACAAGTATTTACTGTATAGATATTCTGTTTGTTTGGCTGTGCTTGAGCTGTTTGCCAAAAGCCTGTAATAGCTAACAGCAATGAAAATGCTTTTAGCCTAACCGCCTGCTTCAACTCACTCTGTAGGCTTGAATTTCTCCTTTAAAGAAGTTCAGTCTGCACTTAACACAACTTTCCTGAATGAAAATATATGCTTTCATTTATAAATTCTATTTTAATCTATTATTAATATTTATTATTTTTGTGAGCATGATAAGTCTTTCTGCAATCCTTATCTTAGTTTCTCTGAATTCAAAAATGTTACTAATCCAAACTCAGTTTGAATATTCCAGCTATTTTTTACAAATTTATTTCAGCTGAGCTATTTCTAGAATGAGTAATTGTGGGCATCATTATTATATTAGTAATGGACAAATTGAGGGTTTTCCTGAATTGCTAGGTTCTGTAAATCTGTTAATGAACTAGTGATTAGTTACCTTGAGGCCGTGCTGAATTGCTAGGACCGCAGAGCATTTGCATAGCTCTGCTAATGATCTACTGCTGTAATAAAAGATTGTTTTATGCATCAAAAAATGTAAATTTGGGAGAGGGTGTTGATTTAGTTGCCTGAAAATGTGAGTACATGTCTTTCTTTATACTTCTTGATACTTTGTAGAAGTTCGAAAACTCTGAACCTATATGCAAATTTCCCCATATAGTCAATAATATGTATTGCTTTAGCCTTTTGGTGAAAAAGTAACACAATTTTAATCAATCAAGAAATCACAGTTGAAAGCATAATCCTAATTTAAAGTCTCATACAAGTTGCAAAGCCCTGAGCTTTTCTACTTATTTTGTGTATTTTGTCCTGTCAAAAATCTTTTGCGGAAAAATGTGTAAAAAGCTGCTCATGCTCACAACTAGGGGACAAAAAAAAAAAAACCCCTTCTCTCCAAATTTTCTTCAATGTTCTCAAAAATGATTTGAGGGCATCTGACTCAACATGGCACCTTAAATACTTTGTAGCCTGCATTTGAAAAAGTAATTTGATTAAATCTCCTCCGATTCATACTTTCAAAGCTCTGCACAGCCTTACTCTATAACAGGGAAAATTCACTGATTAAACCGATTGCTTATAAGAGTAAGAGATACCCCATTCCATCAATATTTCACTTTTCATTTTTCCACCCATCTTGTCCTTCTGGTAGCTCTTCAATGCCTCATCCTGGAAAGGGACACAGTGACCCACGAAGATAAAACACTGGGCTGACGATCAGCAGCCTCATGCTCAAGACCCGTTGCTGCCCTGGGGCGGGGTGAGCTCCTGTCACACGCTCCAGCTCCTGCCAACTCAGCAGTTCAAAAGTGGGCAACCACAAGTAGATAAATGGATACCACTTTGGTGGGCAATTTCGTGGGGATGTGAAAGGAGCCCCCAACTGGTCATCCCCCTGGGCAACGGTCATCCCTCTGGGCCAGGCATGTCAAACGCGTGATGTCATGCGACGTATCGCAACTTTTCCCCCATTGCCGGCAATGGGGTGGGCACGATTTTAGCGTGACGCATCCTGGCCCTCGGTCTGGCAGTTTGACATGCCTGCCCTGGGCAAATCCTTTTGCCACAGAAGCTCTTTAGTGTTTCCAACACGGAAGTATTCATATTAGTATTACCCTATCCTGGAGGTCAGAACTCCCTTCTGATTGCTGTTTGGGTACAAAATTACCTGATCTGAGAGTATTCCCATCTTGAATTATTGTTTTATATAAAGAGGAACCCTTGTGCAAAACTTCATTTTGATCTGAGAGGATTTTCTAGAGGACAGAGAGATGTGAGGATAACGAAGGAAAAAAACATATTTTCCACTCTTGCATCTATTGGACACATTCCAAAATATTAAGCAACATGCTGTTTATTTAAAAAAAGAGAGAGATTTAATTGCTTATGGTATTCAAGCTTCCATTCCCTTTATCTCATTTAGTTTTTTATTCGAATTAAAAAATAGCTACACAGATATATTTATAGATGAGTTTAAAAAGTAAGCTATTCAGTTTAAGATGTAAAATGTTTTTACATATTTTAAAAGTTAAATAGAACATTTTAAAAATATTTTTCAGTTAAGTAAAAAGAGGTTGGACATTGTAAAATGCTGTAGGAGGGACACTGGGCAATCATGCAAATGATAGCCATAATTTAATTCCTTGCTAGAAGAGTTGCCACTGGTCTGTTTATGTAACACAGTCTTCAAAGACTAAGTGTCTAGAGTGTTATGCCAGCTGTTAATTGCAACTTTGGGGTATTTTCTTTTTGGACAGCTGATATCACATCCCAAGAACAAAGACCATTATAATACCAAAAGGCCAAAAAAAAATAAAAATCTACAAACCAAGAAAGTTGTCTTTGCCTTGTCAGTCATAATATTTATTTTTTGGATCTGTTGACCATTTTTTAATACATTTGATGCTATTTAGAGCTGCAATTAAAGCAAGCTTTTTAAAACTTCAGTGCAGATTTGAAGAGCTATTTCTTTCTACATTGGATCCAATCAATGCAATGGATTCTTTATCAAATAAGAAATCTAGGAGCTCCACGAGTTGAACAGAAATCAAATTGGCATTTCCTAAACCATTGTTGAAGCTGCACTTTTTCATTGATTAAGCAAAGAAACTATATAACTGGCAACCTTGCATGAGAAATCCCCATAACGTAATCCCCTTGAAATAGATGTCATCATCAGTGCTAAAGCCACCCCCACACTTGCCCATCCAACATTTAAGCCTGTTAAAGCACAACTGACAGAAGATGGTGAAGAAAAGTGCAGACGCTATTCATGGAGGATTTATTGCATTAGGATATGCTTTCTGTTGACAAGCTGGGTGGGTGGGTGTGGCAGCTGTCTCTGCTCTCCCTTCTCCTTCCTATATACAAACAGACTCTTTTATCTCCTTGCTGGATTTGTACACACTCTTGCAACATTCTCACTTGGTGTAAATTCAGTGGTTTCTTTTTCCTTGTGATCCTACCAGGTAACGGACAGCAGAGGCGCAAATCCATTCAAGATCTTAGTGTAGCTGGAACCGATTCCAACCAGGTAAATACACAATGTGGACGATTCATTTAAAATTGTCTGAATTTTATAAATTTAAGAATTGTATGTCACCTGTCGAATTGAATATCTAAAAATTGGAATATATAAATATATCTAAGGAGAACTAGATATATAATGTAAATTTTGAAAGCTTTCCTTTATAGGAAGTCCATTTAAATTAACTATGTGTGTGTGTGTGTAATCATTTTTCTTTTAGCTTGGCATTTACCAAACTTATAATTCTGTTAATAATACACTGAAAAATATACAAGAGTTAGTTCTAAGTAAATGACATTATTTACACATTGGAATGCCAGATATTATGGTTATCAAACTGTTGTGGACTATGTATTTCTTGGATTCAGTAAAGTTTTGATCTTCCTCTGTTTGAAATATATGCACATGTGTTCAGTGAGGCTTGTGTCAAATAAGGATGCTTAGAACTACAACTTTGATTAATTTAACAGTTGTGTTTCTTTACTGCTAAATATTAAGCATTGATGTATATTGAAAAGGTTACTAGGACTTTGTGGTTAAGGGAAATAAGAAATAAACTAAAATGTTACAAAATGATATTTCTTACATGAATGTGTATCTCATACAGAGTATCTCATTTGTGTTAGTTCATGATTGAAAATGAAAGCTCTGAGGGAAGAAGGGCAAAACCTCTATTATAAACAGTTTTTCTATACAAACGTATGCTGTGGGTACATTTTTAAATGGCAATTTTTAGAGTGAATCCAGGGTATATATGCAATTATATGTGGATATGATCTTTGTAATTTCATGATGAGAAGGGATTAAATTGAAGATAGGAGAGTGTCTGTGCACATATATTTGCACATAAAATCCTGATACCTTGATTTGGCAAATCAAGAATAATAAAAATTACAGTAGAAATCAGATTCAGCATATACATTTATAAACAGCTCTGCAAGCTTTCCAAACAACGTGGCTATTTTAGTGCTTCAGAAAAAAATGTTTTGTTTATTCTTATACATGGTGCAAAGCACCTTGTTCACATAGTTTGCCAGCCTGTTATATTTATTAAGAAAGTAGCCCTTAGATTAATCAAAAGCTGTTTTAGTTTAGAATGACTGTGGCTGCTGACATAATCAAACCAAGAAACCCATAGTTCTTGTAGCAACAATTCAGATGACAGAAAAAGATGTTTAAGATAAAAGTCTGAATGCCTGACATGTAGAGTTCACCATACTGTTGGGTAAATCATCCCCTGATAGGACTGTCATGTTGCCTTCTCTGCTGTACCATGTTCATTTCAGTGCTTATTAGGCACTTTTTTCTCAAAGTCTTGTTCCTTTTATTTATGCAGTGTTAAACAAGTATCAAGACTTAGGGCCAAACTGAACATAATAATAGTCATTTTTTTAATGAGTTAGTGCTGGGAGGTAGGTCCACATCTTGGTGCTGCTCCCACACTCATGGCCTCTGTTTAAGCAAGCAAGTGGAAGCCATGGCTAGGGGGGCCTTTGCTCAGTTTCAGCTGGTGCACTATCATTGCTGTACCTGTGTTAGATGTCCTCATCATCGACTACTACATTTAAAAAAAAATGAGAAGCTTGAATTGATGCAAAATACAGTGGCACAGGCGCTACTGGCAGTCACTGCTGAGAGTACGTGACACAAGTATTGCAAGCCCTGCACTACTTGCCTGTTAGTTTCCAGAATTGATTTTAACTTCTGGCATTAATCTACAAAAGCCCTTATTGCCTAGTTGCAGGTTATTTACAAGACTATATCTCCCCATGAATAAACATATTTTTAGAAGTCAGATAAAAGAGGGGGGGGGAATATATTCACTTCTTCTCCTTATTTGGTTTTATGTATTGTGTCCCCTCTTGCCCGACTTCCTTTTAAACTAGAAAGCACCAGTCTATAAAAAAAACATCCAGAATTTGTTTTTGCTTCCCCCATTTTGATACTTTTTCTAACTATATAATACAGTTTTTAAAATGCAACAAAGCATAACTATACTGGGCAGAGGTTCTAATAGAACAGGGGTGTCAAACTCGCAACGTCACGTGACATGTCGCGACGTATCGCGACTTTTTTTCCATTGCCTGCAATAGGGTGGGCGCGGTTTCAGCATGACAGATCCAGCCCACGGGCTGGCAGTTTGACACCCCTGTAATGGAAGGACACTAATAGAAGGACACTAAAATGGTCTCCATTGGATCACAGTTTTGTTTTACTTTTAGATGAGGTAAAGATAACAAAATCTCTGTGAGAGTAATTAATCTACAGAAGAACTTTGTATTTACAGTATTGTCGTTCATTTGCATAAATAGTAAACAGTTTGTTTACTTTTAATTATTGCTACAGGGAAGCAGAAACAGCAGTAGATCATCTAGTCCTAGTGTGAGAATGATCACTACCTCGGGACCAACCTCGGAAAAGCCTGCTCGTAATCTACCATGGACCCCTGATGATTCTGCGGGTAAAACAATTCCTGACCTTTTAGTTGTTTATCATTTAATGCAGGGGTAGTCAACCTTGGCTCTTTTATGACTCGTGGACTTCAACTCCCAGAATTCCTGAGCCAGCTAAGCTATATAATACAGGAATTCTGGGAATTGAAGTCCACGAGTCATAAAAGAGCCAAGGTTGACTACCCCTGATTTAATGCTTTAAGGAGTGTTGGTAATTAACACGGTAATTTATATTAACCAGGTTTGGAAATTACAATTTTAGATTGTAACTATAAAGTTGTTGATAAACATTGCTGAGCATCTCTCATGGGGTAAATGAGGATATTGCTACAGCGGCACCATCTTTGTTTGGCTCTTGTATGCTTCACACCCCTGTAAATAGAGTGCAAAAAAGTAATGACAAGTGCCATCATATACTACTATTTAAGAGTTTCATTGCTGCTCATAATCATGAAAGGTGATAAGGCAGATGCTATCAGGGGACTGACCTGCCTGCTGGTCTGCCCTTTTTCAAATGGTGCTGGATCATGATGAAAGGACATTTTAAGCAAACCTGCAAAGTTACCTCCCAAATTTTGAAGTTAGTTGTTTACTTTTTGTTACAAAATATATTTCAATATACTTGGTAAACTACAGTGCATTCAGAAAGTATTCAGACCCTCTTCACTTTTGTCAATTTTGTTATGCTGCAGCCTGATTCTACAGTTGTTGAAATTCATTTTTTTTTCTCATTGATCTACAAGTGTTGTTGCAAAGGGTGTGAATACTTATGCCTATGTGATATTTCAGTTTTTTTATTTTAAATAAATTTACAGACATTTCTAAAATTCTGTTTTCTCTTTGTCATTATGGGATACTGAGTGTAGATTAATGAAAAAAAAATGAATTTCAACAACTGTAGAATCAGGCTGCAGCATAACAAAATTGACAAAACCAAAGGGGGTCTGAATACTTTCCGAATGCACTGTATATTTTATTATAAAATAAGCAAAGACATTGATATATGAATTAGGACAATTGTATGTGTTTTCATGTAAGGCACACTAGAAAGCAATGCTCATACGATGTTCATGAATTTTTCTCCATATGAAATCTAGTATGAAAAGAAATAGAATCTTGAAAAATGTACAGGTTGATAGGCAAGCATTCTTAAGTTTTTCTAAAAAAAAATATCAGATTTGCCCTTTTATTCCCCCCATAAATATCTTTAGGATAAATGCTTGTTAAACAGCTTTGAGAAAATACTACAAGATGCAGTTGCTGAAAACATCTGATGTTATGAAAATTTCAGATATGGCCTTGCTTTTGACTCTTTCCTGAAGAGACTTGCATTACTTAGCAACATGTACAGCCCTGCCATTGAAAAAATGATTTTTTTTTGTTCTTAAAAAATTATGTTCACAACATAAAATCCATAAAGTGTATGTTGCATGTTAAAATATACTTTGACCCAGAAGAACAAACTCATTTGAATATATGTATATTAGAATGGAATTAATATATTATGCCTATTACCAAGATGCATGTTCTTTCTGCGTATGTTTAAAATAAAATATACCTTATGTGAGGTGCAGATAAAAGTGAAAACTACTCTTTAATATCTTATATTTCCCCTTTATCTATCTTCTTCAGTTACCATTCTAGCTCTTGATTTTTCTACCACATAGCAAATCCTTCATGGTAACTAGACCTATATTATGCATCTAGTGAACTATCATTGGTGTAACAAAAAATAACCTAGTGTACTAACTTAGTACATTCATCATTGCAGGACTTCAGCTATCATACTGTTTTACATGATTATAGTAGTTTAGTTGCTAATTAGCACAAGTACTAGATAGTACTTGTAGATCTGTGAATGTACCATTACACAATAAGAGGACAAGTAGATGTGCCTAGCATGTCTTTGAACACTACAATTCAGAATATCTGTATTTTTCCAACAGATACCAATGGGTCTGATAACTCCATCCCAATGGCATATCTTACATTAGATCATCAGTTGCAGGTAAATTACTGTGTTATTTCATTGTCAAATTTCGTTGGATATTTATATTAATTTATATGTGTAATACAATCCTGATTTGAGGTCATCACATCACATCACAAAAAAATAATGGAGTGCATAATTTTAATTAGTTTGCTTGGCGTAGAAGCTTAACTATTGACAATGTGATTCCTGTGTTAAGTCAGAATTAGTGACCTGATACAATGAATTTTTAATTTAACACCTCCCAAGATCAGGTTGCCATATGCCAACATTGCCACAATGCATCTCACATTCTGAACTCAACACAGTTCCCTGGCATCTGTATGGTGCTGCATCCCAGGGAAAGAACAAGTGACCTGCGATGAGAGCTGTTCATTTAAAATGCATTTCTTCAAGAATGACAAGTTCAAAAGGAAAGATTTCGTCTAGCTTTGTTTCTATGTGGAAGCTACTTTTGGACTTTTTGCTAGAAGCCAAATGAAATAGTATATTAATTTTGACAATTAGAACTGCTTATGATTGTAAGAAATTCTTTGTAATATTGAATTTCTATATTTGTAACTATTGAAAAAATTGAAAGTTGTTATTTTTCTATTTTTCTCTTTTCATTATTCATTTGCAACTTCGCCTCCCCTATTTTCTCCTTTTTAATTCTTTTTTTCTTGTTTTTTATATTTTTTATATTTTATCTTTTGCAGAAAGGTTCAGACAGCAGCATGCTTGTCTATCATTATATTTTGTATATCTGATATTCTTTGCCTGGGTCAGATATTCTTTCATTAATAAATATCTTCATTTTGCTTGCTGTTTTCTCAATAAGATATATTATGGACAAAGTTTAATTCTCATGCTTCCGAGAATTAGAATAATTTATTAAAAACTTATTTGCATGTATTTACATGTTTCTATAACAGTTGATTTGGTTTTAACCTGTATGATTTTATTTTCAGCCTCTAGCACCATGTCCAAACTCAAAAGAATCTATGGCTGTGTTTGAACAGCACTGTAAAATGGCCCAAGAATACATGAAAGTTCAAACAGAAATTGCCTTATTGCTGCAAAGAAAGTAAGTTTTAAACTATATTCAATCATGTAAGTAATTTGTTCATAAATTTGATGTAGTACAGTTACTATAACATTTTCATTTCATAGTAAGATGGACTGTGTCTGAAGGTGCCAGATTCAGGAAGGCTAGTCTATCTCATGTGTGAGATACTGTCTCCAGACTCATAATGAATCCTTGGTTTCCTAAATAAGAAATTCTTTTTACTATTTTACTATTTTCATAACATTTTCCTCAGTTCTCTTTATTCTCTTTCAACCATCCATCTTATATTATATTAATGTATGCCTGATAGTAGCAGAAGTATTTTTGACTCTTAGTGAAGAAAGAGTTCAGCATTCAGACTGTTTGCTAGTATTTTCTGTTTTATAATAATAAAATTGGAAGGGACCTTGGAAGTCATCTAGTCCAACCCCCTGCTCAGGCAGGAAACCCTATATCATTTCAGATAAATGGCTATCCAGTCTCTTCTTAAAAACTTCCAGTGTTGGAGCATTCACAGCTTCTGGAGGCAGGTGGTTCCACTGATTAATTGTTCTAACTGTCAGGAAGTTTCTCCTTAGTTCTAGGTTGCTTCTCTCCTTGGTTAGTTTCCATCTGTTGCTTCTTATCCTGCCTCCAAGCGCTTTGGAAAATAGCTTGACTCCCTCTTCTTTGTGGCAGCCCCTGAGATATTGGAACACTGCCATCATGTCCCCCCTCGTCCTTCTCTTCATTAAACTTATATAAGTAGGTTTTAATAAGTAGGTCCCCAAAAATACATGGCCTAAGAGTGAACTGTGTACAAGGTACCTTGGAGTCCTAGAGAAAAATGAAATAATGCAATGCAGATCTACTAGAAATACTTAGTATTCTAAAATAGAGACTTAAAATATTTTGAAAGTTTAGCCGGTCTATTAAATGAGGGGACACTCATGAGGAGTCTCGCTTCTGCTATTTAAACAACTATTCGTCTCACCATAGAACATAAGCTATTTTAGGAATGGTGTAAAAATGTGCACCAAAATAATTCTGCGTCGTTAGTTAGGTGTCCTTTTTAGCAGTTTTGTGAAGCTATAGGAAAGTGTTGAAGGCTGTTAGGGAAATAAATTGCTCACTGATATAATAGGAAAAATATTTTCTGTTTTATGTTCAGTGCAATTTAAGTATTTCATGTCATTACATAAAATGAATCTCTCCATTTAACTCAAGATAATGTTACTCACAATAATACTTTTGTTGTGTTATGATTTCCCATGTTTCTGTGTCATACATAATTTCACTGAGGCAGTTATTACTTTACCCTGTCTTTCTTTACACCATGGGTTCAGACAGGAGGAAGGATATACGCATACATTCATACAGACAAACATAAAGAGATACACAGATACAAGCCTCGCCTCGCCTCCCCAAATTAAACATATGTAAAGCTACATATTAAAAGAAGATGCTGGGACATTGCTGGGACAATAACTGTCACAGTTTCTATGTTTCAACAGACTTCTACTGTTAAAATAAGTATTCCCTTTCCACTTTTATTGTCAGATATTTTGCATTATGCATAGATTACTGGATACATAGATTACATGCACACAGAAAAAAATATGTGTGAATATGTTATGTTGCATAGCAGTCTGTTGTACTCCAGTTACTCTTGATTACAGTTCCTATAGTCCTTGTCATTGGCTGTGCTGGCTAAAAATAANAAAAAAAAAAAAAATTGGAAGGGACCTTGGAAGTCATCTAGTCCAACCCCCTGCTCAGGCAGGAAACCCTATATTATTTCGGACAAATGGCTGTCCAGTCTCTTCTTAAAAACTTCCAGTGTTGGAGCATTCACCGCTTCTGGAGGCAGGTTGTTCCACTGGTTAATTGTTCTAACTGTCAGGAAGTTTCTCCTTAGTTCTAGGTTGCTTCTCTCCTTGATCAGTTTCCATCCATTGCTTCTTGTCCTGCCTTCAGGCGCTTTGGAAAATAGCTTGACTCCCTCTTCTTTGTGGCAGCCCCTGAGATATTGGAACACTGCCATCATGTCCCCCCTCGTCCTTCTCTTCATTAAACTTATATAAGTAGGTTTTCATAAGTAGGTCCCCAAAAATACATGGCCTAAGAGTGAACTGTGTACAAGGTACCTTGGAGTCCTAGAGAAAAATGGAATAATGCAATGCAGATCTACTAGAAATACTTAGTATTCTAAAATAGAGACTTAAAATATTTTGAAAGTTTAGCCCGTCTATTAAATGAGGGGACACTCATGAGGAGTCTCGCTTCTGCTATTTAAGCAACTATTCGTCTCACCATAGAACATAAGCTATTTTAGGAATGGTGTAAAAATGTGCACCAAAATAATTCTGCGTCGTTAGGTGTCCTTTTTAGCAGTTTTGTGAAGCTATAGGAAAGTGTTGAAGGCTGTTAGGGAAATAAATTGCTCACTGATATAATAGGAAAAATATTTTCTGTTTTATGTTCAGTGCAATTTAAGTATTTCATGTCATTACATAAAATGAATCTCTCCATTTAACTCAAGATAATGTTACTCACAATAATACTTTCATTGTGTTATGATTTCCCATGTTTCTGTGTCATACATAATTTCACTGAGGCAGTTATTACTTTACCCTGTCTTTCTTCACACCATGGGTTCAGACAGGAGGAAGGATATACGCATACATTCATACAGACAAACATAAAGAGATACACAGATACAAGCCTTGCCTCGCCTCCCCAAATTAAACATATGTAAAGCTACATATTAAAAGAAGATGCTGGGACATTGCTGGAACAATAACTGTCACAGTTTCTATGTTTCAACAGACTTCTGCTGTTAAAATAAGTATTCCCTTTCCACTTTTATTGTCAGATATTTTGCATTATGCATAGATTACTGGATACATAGATTACATGCACACAGAAAAAAATATGTGTGAATATGTTATGTTGCATAGCAGTCTGTTGTACTCCAGTTACTCTTGATTACAGTTCCTATAGTCCTTGTCATTGGCTGTGCTGGCTAAAAATAACAGATATTAAAAATTTAGAAGGCTTTCATATACATAAATATGTAGGCAAAAAGAGGTACTGGTACTTTAATGGGTCTGTGATCCAGCCTGTATATCACGCATCTAGTGGGGTTTTTTTCTGGCACTCTAATAATTAATCTACTTATTGAATTTAGCTACCAATCAATTTGCCTTTGAATATTTGTTAATATTGTGAATTAATTAAGTAACCTTCTTATTTAATGTAGGCAAGAACTAATAGCAGAACTGGACCAGGATGAAAAAGACCAGCAAAATACATCACGTCTAGTACAAGAGCATAAAAAGCTTTTAGATGAAAATAAAAGTCTCTCCACCTACTACCAGCAATGCAAAAAACAGTTGGAGGTCATCCGAAATCAACAACAGAAACGTCAAGGGACATCATGATTCATGGGACCCCGGATTGACAGTGAAGCACAGGAACTTCTTTTTTTTTAAATTATCCCATAATATGACAACTTCTTTATTGGTGTGTGCTGAATGTGTAGATATACCTGCTGCTCTTCCAAAACCAATGCAGTATGGTTTTCTTTGGGTGAACATTGAATTGTTTGAGAAAGTTAAGAGCGGCTACATGAATAATCAACAGCACTAACCATGAAGCAAAATATAATGAACTCTGGCTGTTTGCATGCCCCTTGTGTGATGGCTATCCTACCAAAACTGATTAAGTGGCTGCTATATTGTAAGATCTTTAGGTTTTCATGCAATAGGAGCAGTATAGAATTTTTCTATTTTTAAAATGTTTTTGTTCTTCTTTCCTTTTGAACTGTTTGCCAAATCAGTCATTTTCCAGGACTCCTGATTACATACATCAAGTTCAAGAGATAATGCTGGTGAAACAATGCATTATTCTTTTAATTGTGTTGTTCTTCATGCATTTGGCCCCTCTACATCGAAGGGATTTCTTAGGCATATGTTTTAAGTATTCTGATGCAGTGGGAGAGACATCAAGAGGTAGTCATCTTCAGGCCCTCCTGATCCTTTTATATGATCCCTTCCTTGATTTATCATCGTGAGCAACCTTCCAGACCTCTAGTTAGCTGTTGACAAGAATAGTAGTTTCATCATCTTGTGCTTTAGAGATCAAGTGAATTTGCTTGCAAAATACAAGCATTTCTGTTCCATCTTTTGGAAGCAATAATTAGAACTTGGTTGAAAAAATAACTTGTGTTAACAACATACATCCTCATTTTAGTAAGTTCTCCCCTTTACCTTCTTTTTTGTTTGTTTGTTTGTTTTATAACAAGGCCCACAACAAAATGATGGTTTCATATATGACTCTGTGCCCCAAGTTTCAAAAATACTGTGGAAAATTACCATATGAGTTTTGCAAATCAAGTCTTTGAAACAAGTCTAATTAAAAAACCAAATTTATCAAATAATTAAAAATATACCTATCAATCTGTACTTAGAATTGTTTGGTAGAACTATGTTACATTTCATCTTTAGATGCCAGGGTTAGCAATTTCTAGTAGCCAGAGATGACACTTTTCCTTGTTTAAATATTTCTTTTCCATCCTGTGAGGGCTGGAAGGAACATGGCAATCATATCACAAGCAGAAGTGACATTTTTGGCCTGGAATATTTTTGGGGTGAGGGGGAAGGAATATTAAATGGAAATTGTATTAGGTCTAATGAAACCTTAAGTATACTTTTGCTTGTGTTTCATGCCCACCAAATCTTATAACTAAAAGTTTGGCAGCACAGTCTGGGCTGGGCTTGTCCCTGGTGGAAGTCACAAACTGAAATGTTTACATTGAAAGGTAGCGATGAGTAGTGGAGCTATATATTTTTTGTCCTATATGCCTGTTCCTTGCAAATAAGTTCTGCATTCAACACAGGCTTTTCTCATGAAGAAAATATGTGGTTGTAGCATCAACGTGGCAATACGTTTCTTAAGCATTTGGAACAACTTTGGGTATTGAATGACTTGAAACTTTACAGCAGTGATTGCTATTGTTAAATTCCCCAAGAGCTCTTTTAAGATCTTGGTGTTCACTTCAGGTTTGCTTCATATAAAATTGTCCTTTATAGAACGTTCTGAAACCATTTGATCTCTGATTTTTCTCAAAGCATGAAAAAAACATAATCTATTTCAAAGCCACACGGTGACCCCCCAGTACTATTTTAATGTAACTTCGGCTTCACAAAACTGAATGCATAACTGGTATGCATAGAGTTAGAATGTGGCATTCTCTTGTCTTCTCAGCATCATGTACTGCTATATTTACTAGAGCCCTGGTGGTGCAGTGGTTAGAATGCAGTATTGCAGGCAAATTCTGTCCACAGCCTGGAGTTCCATCCTGAAACTCAAGATTGACTCAGCATTCCATCCCTTCCAAGGTCGGTAAAATGAGGACTCAAAGATTGTTGGGGGCAATATGATGACATTGTAAACTGCCCAGAGATGCTGTTAAGCACTATGGGGTGGTATATAAGTCTAAGTACTATTGTTATTACTAGGCCTTTTTTCCCCAGTAGGAGTTTGTGCATATGGAATTGAAGACTTGCTATCTGGCCATGTCTGAACTCAGTAGAGCTGACAGAGGAGTAGATACTTGTAGAATTGCAATATTTTCTCCACTCTTGTGTGTTTGAAATTGAGAGATTGCTGACAAACATCAGGGTCTGTGCTCTGAAAACAGTCTTTAAAATAAATTTATTCTTGGCAAATTATAAGAGCTAAAACCAAAATTATTTTACATAAATAAAGGACAGACATAATTCCTGAAACCCACATTAGCTGATTTGATTTGGTAGCTAATATAGACAGTGGTATCAATTTAAGGGTATGCATATTTATAGTCACTGGCAAGGAGAAAATAAGAATAGGAATAGCAGAAGTTATCTAAAGCACTGCTGTTTACCGCATGCATCTCTCAGGTTAGCCAAGTGAATGCAATTGTTATGCTCTACTTTTCCAAAGAGAAATCAACATTAAAGTCTGACCTGTTACATCATAGGCTACAATTACAAGTGAAGATCTGGAATAATCTTGTCTACTGTGTGCTATGTATTGGGCAATATACAGCTATATTGAAAGGAGGAAAATTAAGAGTCCACAGTTTTGTGGTCCACAATGAATGAATCTGCACCATTGGTGCGAACTTACATTCTAGATTTTTAGAAACTGCTATGTGCTCGTAGAACTGAATTGGGAGTCTAGAAGACATAAGAAATTGAGTTAATAAGGACAAAGAAAGATTTTGCTCTTCTGGCTCTAGGCAAGAACCAGAACTTTGTATCTGCCTCGACAGCCGAACTAAAACAAAAATAAAAATCATTAGTATGTATTCTTTCATTCATTCTGGGTCTGTAGCCCATGTATGTTTGTTTCCAGCTTGGTCACCTAATTATAAATCTAAACAAGTTGAAAACACTAGTTATAATTCTTGACTCACAAGCTACTATGATAATTCTCACAAAACAGTCAGCCAAAACAACAACCTGATGGTCCAGAGTTTTTTATGAATTTTCTAAGCTACTCACAATTTCTCCATTGTTAATGCTTTCAATGTGCTACACATGCAAAAATAAAAAGTACCATCTTTGCTTAGAGAGAAAAAAGACTATTTGGCTTGAAGATTGCCAGAGTTAATCCTGGAAAGTCTCAAGATGGCTGATCTTGTCTGAGTAAGAAATAACAGACTTAATCCTAGTTAATATTTGGATGACCAACAGAAACTTTCATGCCTGTACAGGTAGGCTGAATTGGGAAATTGAAAAACAATCAGGAAGAAAATAATTGCAAACCACCTCTGTATTTCTACCAGGAAACCTGCTTGGACAAACCAATGAAGTCACCAAGAATTGAGCTTGACTCAGAAGAAATTTATTTAAAACTAACTGTACCCAGCCACGCGTTGCTGTGGCTCAGTCTGGTAAAAGCGTGTGTTGCTTTTACGTCCAACAGATGGCACTGTTTTTCAAAAAAAGCATGTTTTTACCTGTCACAGGTGTGACATCTATATAATATAGGTATAAAAACACGCGCGTATTCAAATGCAACGTGTCAAAATTTCAAAGCAATCGGTGAAGAACTTTCAGAGATTTAAGATTTTGAACAAACAAACATTTACATTTTTATTTATATAGATATAGATGCACTTGGAGATATAGTTTCTTTATCTGTTTTTTCAATTTGATCTTGGAGAACCCAAAGATTGAGTTTTATGTTTTCTTCCATTTCTTACCCCATAAAATCCTAATCTATCAAAAGGAAGGCTAATAAAGTACATACCAGTAGGAAGTAAGATTAAGCAACCTTTGATCCAGAAAAAGGCAACCCTCATTCCCCCCCCCCCCCGAGACATGATCATCTTCGGGCCTCTTTCTGGAGTGAGAGGAGAAGCCTATGTACTGGAACTTTAGACATATGTAAGATAGTTTCACATAACATTGCATTCCTCTCAAGAAAGGAATATTTAAAACTTGGCCTCACCTATTCATGTGATAGCCAATCACTTTGCTTCATTTTCTTTTCTAAGGTGAGCCTCAGGCCCCCCTCAAATACTAAATACTACAAATACTAAACGTAGCTCTCCATCCACAAGAAATGTGTCCAGCCCTGAGATCTGTGTCAGCATTTCTACTGCATCTCTAAAAATGGGAATTAATGTTTTCAGCAGTTGTATGTTAGTAGCTTTAAAAAAAAAATTAAGATGGATTCTGATCTTGAAAATCAACCATCACATTATTGCCCATAATCCAGTTTAAGTGCATATGCTTGGCATTAACCATTGTGGGACTTGTTTTGTTTTGTAAAGATGTAGAGACATTGTCATGGCAATGCCTTGTATGCATAATGGAAGAACAATTCCTGTTGCATGATAATTTGGCTGGTAGCCAACACATCCACTTCTTGTCTTCTACCTATCCTCAAACAGGTATTTATGGGATTCTTGTTAACTATTACAAAAACAGAGATATGTAGCTGTGAGAAGGTGCTAAGTCCACGGATGAGTTTTAATTTAGATATTTCTGATTTCAATGTTTCACATTGGCTATATCCAATCAGTCACTACATGGAAGTAATGCAGCAGTCTACCTTTTTGGGTGGCTACATAATTCATTATAACAGCTTATGCTTCACAAGATGATATTGAGCCTCAACTGGATAGCTACTGGAGAAAAATACTGGGAGTTATAGTTTGAAATCATTTGATTGCTGCCTAGAATCACATTTTTGTGAGATGGGATCCATAGAACTATGGCACATAAATAGCTAAATAAATATCTAGAGGGCCACAGATCGGGTAACCGTACACAAAATGGATTATGAAAGAATAGTGAAAAGAGCAATTTAGGACTGTCACTCAGGTTGGAATTATGTATTTGTTTAGAAAATTTATATGGCTGCCCACTCATACTCATTGATTCTGGGCAACTTACAAAATATAAAAAAATATACCGGTATATACATTAAAACAATAACTCCCACATCCACACCCCTTTGGCAACATTAATCAGTCAAACAAGCCACTTGGTGGGCTTCATCCTACTCTGGGATTACCAAAATGACCAAAAGCAAATGGTAATAGAAGTATTCATACAATTGTTTATTTTGTTATTAAACTTTTTCCCCCTAAATGAGAACATGTTCTACTGAAGCCAACATTTTCTCACAGTAAATGGAAAGAGATTTTCACTTCAGCTTTTTAAGTTTCTACATTAATTGCCACATGACAGAAAACATTAAATATTCTTTATCCTAAGAGTTAACAGTGAGATCTTGAATTCCAGCACTGATTTCTGAGGAAATCAATTGCAATAATTGATTCAAGAAGTTTGTACTTTATTTGTCTGATACTCTTATTTCAATAATTGCACTTTTTACTTTACTGACTAGAAATGTTTGGAAGTAAGTACTGCTCCCCCCCCCAAAGTATAAAAAATTCAAGGGGCATAAAAGAACAAAGAGATATTTTAAAAGGAGGGAAATAATAGTAAACTGCTTTATTATAATTATTTAAAATATTAGACCTGATGGAAGGAAGTAGAAAGCAACTGTATTACTTTTAAAATTGTAAACAAGTGAATGAAAATTTGTTTCGTTTTAGTTCCAATTTTAAATAGGTCTCATTAAGTTACTTATTTCATAGTTGTAGGTTTTTTTAAAAAAAAACCCTACATTTTTATTTTTCTCTTTCACATATTTTTTTTTTTGAGGAGGGACCTTTTCTGATGTTAAGGCATTGGCTTTTAATATAACATAGGGATTTACAGGTCTGAATCCAAGCAGAACCAATGATTCTTTTGTACTACAATTTGTCTGTGAGCCAATGTTACTTGCCAAGTGTTAATAGCTAGTAGTTATCTGATGAATGGCTGGGATATTTAATGTTCCACAGAGAATACCTTGCAATGGAACTTTTACATATGGTGTAGATTATTTTAAGTGAATAGCTTCAGCACTTTGCATATGCAGACTAATGTGTCTGCAGATTAAGAGGAAATGCAGTTTTTATTCTCCCTCTCTTTGTCTTTGGCCAACATAAAGTCCCATTGGTTGTCATCAGCAGTGGTGAGAGAAGTCTAGAATATAACATTGGAACATATGGAAATGTTAAAACATAAACATTTCTTTCCCACAATTTTATTGTCCCAAAAAGCCTTAAAGAGACAATTTCCATATGGGCTTACAAATACAAAAAAAGAATAAGGCATAATCCACAGTCATAAAAGAAAGCTCCACTCTATCTTGGATTTTTGTGCATTTTTCCCCCATTTGGAAACTGATTTGATTGTCTAGCCCTGCCCCTATTTCCATACTCGCCCTGAATGATGAAGGATCATCTTGAACAATGGGGCAGGAGGGTGCACAATGGAGGCTTAATTTGCCTTCAGCTGCCATGATGTGATGTCTGGTCTACTAGTTGTTCCCAAAAGCAAAGATGGTTTTGTATTTGCAGAAATACTTTCTATAAAAACGTGTTTGGCCAAATCACGGTGATTTTGACTTTTAATTGGTAGCTAGAAATGAAAACTCTCAAGTGAGAACTTCAAATAAAGGTGAGCATATTGTAGATAGTGAAAATGTTGAAAAGGAGTTTCTTAAATCACTGAATGAAGAATCTAAAAGAATATTGGATCACAAAGCCTGTAGCCTTCCTTGCCTATGTACTAATATTCAGAATGTGAGAAGTAAATAAGATGAGTTTGAGTTCTTAGCTCAGAAAGGCAAAATTAAGTGTTGGGATGACTTCTATGAGTCGAATTGAAGGATATTCTGCATTCAAAAGGAACAGGAACAGTTAAAAGGGAGAAGTTACACTGCATGTTTAAAATATACATTCTGGCTCACAATCTAAATGAATGAATTTGACATTGCTGTAGAATGAATCATCTGGAATATGATAAATGGAGGAAAAATAAAAGCAAAGTAGTTGTTGCTTTCTACTATTGCCTGTCCAACCAAAGAGAATTACCAGCTAACGTTCCCATCCTCCATCCATGTTACTGGCAGGACCATATTCCCTTTTAGATTGCTCAGCAGGAACAAGTCCAAGATGCTGTTGAGTTTGTTGGCAAATGATATTCAACTAATCATTATCGGGAGAAGCAGTCTAGACACTATAGCTCATGATAACCTTCAGTTTAAAAGAATTACTCCTTTGTAATCAATGTAGTGGCTGTTCTTTCAACCATTATTCCACTGAGTGTCCATTAAATACTATCTGATGTCTCTGCCAAGAATATAATAGACTTAATATTCAAAATACCCCATTTGCTTACATATAGGACGTTCAGTTACAAAAAGCTGAAGACGAATAGGGCTTCCAGGGTTGAAGGTAGACTTTAACCTAGGTTTCTTCAGTCCTGAGGTAGCACTTAGTTCAAAACCTAATTCCTTTAACTTATTAACCATATTGCTCTCTTATTGGGCTGCTTCCCCTTTGTAAATCTAAACTGGTATCTTCTAAATGAGATGTAGCGACATCTCCTGAACCTTCATCTGAAGCAGACAGGCATTGTAGGGCCTGGGTTTGTGGGAGATCATGCAAGTTCATCCGATTCACTTAGACCAGCAACATGGCTGATATGACAGCATTCTGTAGCAACCACAGGAATGATAGAGAATGATAGAGACGATAGCAGTTATATCACCAAGTCCTGCTGGCTTGAAGAACCAAGTTTTTCACACATGCACAAAATGCTTCATGGGCTCATAATACAGGTGCAAAAAGTAACTTTCCAGACTTAACAGACACCTCTCCACCTTGAATGGTCTGTTAAACTGCATTACAATCAGGTTTTAGTCAAGTGTTTTATAAAATATCCTAAATAAGCAAAGAAACACACAACGCTTTCAGAAGAAATAACAAAAAAAATTATCCTGGAGATAAAATATATGCATATGAAGCTATACATCCTTGGACTTAGTGTTTGAAGAAATGAAGAAGAGCTAGGTTGTATGTGACTCCAAAGGTGTAGACATTTCATTGCTTCCTGAACAGGCCATCCACAGGAGATCTAGGCATTCAAAATGGAAGCCATGAAAATGAGAATGAAGTCATCAGTGGCTTAAGTAGATTAGTGGGATTCTTCCTTTCAGCTGACACTTTTATGAGTTATTAATGCTCCAAACATCTATAACTCTTGCATAAATGCTTACATACTCATTGCAAAAATGTTGTGTTCCACTACATGGAAAACCCTGAGGGCACAATCAGTCTTAAAACACTGTTTAACAATGCCTAAGAGTGCATTAACTCTATAAAAACTGGAAATTGTTTTTCTGGGATTGTGTGTTCAGTAAGATTCATGCAGTTCTTTGAAATGAAAGCTGATTTCAAGTCATTCAGTTCAATCAATGGACTGATCCCAGTCAGTCTCTTCCAATTTCTGTCATTTTGGAAGGACAAAACTGCTTTACTTTAAATTCTAACAATCACTGTAAGCCCGTGTAGAAAACATAAATGCACAGTTAGATGATCTTGCAGCGCGAGTCATAGCTTCTATTAATGCATTCCCATTTTTAATTCTTTTCACAGTATGAGATTGGAAAGCTGTGATTAAAATTAATTAGGTTAAGTAAAGTTTACCTTCTCTTCCTTCCACCCCCGCCCTGAACACTGCTATTTGAAGGAAGGAAGAGTAAAACATTAGCTACATCTGGCCCTGCGGGAAGCAACGGCATCTCTCACAGAAGCCAAGCTGCTTTGCTAGGCATTCAACTCATCTCTGGCTCACCTTCTGCAAGATGAACTCCTTGCCAACAGCAAATGAAGCCCAAAGTCCCTGTTAACACCTTGAAAAAAACAGGAACTGTGATCCCCAGTTAAGAATCTCTCAAATGAAAAACAACACCTTAAGGGAGAAGAGACTGCCTTCCACTTACCCATGTTCAGATGCCTTCCACCTCTGCTAAGAAATAGAAAGATGCTGCATTGAAATAAAAGGTGCAGTTAAATTAAAATAGAAGGTGGATGCCAGAAAAGGGTCTATTTGGTTTCAGGAATTGCTAAGGGGGGTCCCTACAAGTACCTTTTTGCCTTCCAATCTGAAGCAACGTGATTCAGTGTTGAATCACCAATTTAGTGATTTTTTTGAAGGTGGATGATAAAGATGTGTATCTCATTTGCACATATCATTTTAAACGTTGTGTTATTCACCCACAGCAGATGTTGGAAAGTCATCAAGTCCAGCTCCCTTTTTAGAACAGGAATTCAAATGAAAGCATACCAGACAAATGGTTGTCCAGCCTTTTTGAATTCATTCAAAGAGAACCCACCACCTCTATGAGTGTTTACATTATTGACCTGCTCTTACTATAATGGGAGAGGGGAAGTTAATATTCAGTAGGAATCCACCTCCATATAACATAACACTAGGATTCCGTATCCTGTACTACTGTTCTCATAGAGAACAGACAGTGGGCTGTTGTGATTAAGATATTGGACTAGAAGCAGGGACACCAAGATTCAAGTCCACATTCAGACTTAGAGATTCTTTGGCTAACTGAGCCAATCAGTGTCTCCACCCAACTTACATACAGGATTGGTGTTATGAGAGAAAATTGGAGGAGTATTATGTACATAGCCTTGAGCTACAAAGGAAAGGTGGGACATCAATCTAACCCAGTGATGGTGAACCTTTTAGAGACCGAGTGCCCAAAAACTGCCCCTGCCCCACCCCCACTCCACCTCCACCCCGTCCCCCACCCTGCTGCACGCAGGGCCACTCACCACCTCCAGGGCCCGCCGCAGATCGCCCAGGCAGTCCAGCAGCGCCATGGCAGCCACTCCCTCTGCCCGCGCCCCGCAGCATCAACTGTGTGCGATGGGGCATGAGGGCAGAGTCTTGTCCACACTGCCTGGCTGCCATGTCCTTGGCTGTGCTGCTCCGTGTGGACCATGCTTGGGGGCAACTCTCCTCCAGGGGGGCTGCTGGTGAGTGAGTCGTGGGGGGAGGCGAGGCTGGGGCAATGCACGTGTGCCCACAGAGAGGGCTCCGAGTGCCACCTCTGGCATGCGTGCCATAGATTCGCCACCACTGATCTAACCAATAAATAATTATCTCTTCTCTGTGCCATCCTTCCAGGTATTTGAAGAATGCTGTCATATCTTCTTTTCATAAGGCTAAATGTGCCCAACTCCTTCAGTCTCTCTTGAAGGAGACTGAATCTTCCCAATTGGAAACTGCTCTATAAGTGGAGCAAAGTCAATCTATAAGGCCGGAGGTTTCTGTCATTTCATTAGAATACCTAGCTTGCTTTTGATGATTAGGGGGAAAAAAAACCTGGGTAACAGAAAAGAGTGAGCTTTCTTTTGCAATCATAGAATAAGAATCCAAAAGGTGATTTTTCAAGAGGCAACTGGACTTTCTTGTTTTTCTTTGAAGAAGTTTCGCTTTTCATCCAAGAAACTTCTTAAGTTGCCTCTTGAAAAAGCACCTTTGGGACAACCATGACCTGGATGACTGAGAATCTCCATGGACATAGAATAAGAGATAACTATGTATGTACCTGTCTCTGCTGTGAAGAAAACTGGAAGCTTCTTTCTATTTCTTTTTGCACATTTGTCTTTTTTCTTTCTTCTTGTTTCTCCCTTTTCTGCTTTTACTTGTTATTGGTTTGTTAGTTTTTATGCTGTTTTTAAAACTTTCAATAAAAAAAACTATCAAAAAGGAAAGACATAGCTCAACACCAGCAATTTTCTTAACTCCTGCCACTATTTTTCAGATTTTTTTTAAACCATTATAATTGATAAAGACTTCCGAGAAACCCTAAAGCTGAAAAAAAAAAGTACCTAAATTCAGCTAAAGATATTATAATTAAAAGTGATGTTTCTTTCAGTCTGTGATTTTGGACTTTTTCACAATCAGCAAGGCTTTTATAAATTTTTACATTACATTTCCTAGTTAAGACACAAAGATAATCTCCTGCAATATAATTTAACTTTAAATATTTTGAACACTAGATGGCAGTATAGGAATGAAATTATTCTACAAGATCAGGAAAAAAATGTAAAAATGTACAAAAAACTATTATGAATATATACAGGTTGGTTCAGCAACTGTTCAAAGTTTCAGCAGCATTGAGCGAAAGATATTTATGCCCAGTACCTAAAGTAAAAGCAGTTGCAGTGTCCCTGTAGTCAGGTGATCAAAATTTGGTTGTTTGGCAGCCTGTCAATCTCCCCTCACATCTCTACCCTTTTTGCTGCCTTGCATAGTGGCATTCCTCAACGGTGGTAGCAGTCCAGCACTGGTCTGAATAGAAGTCTAGGGTCTTCAGCAGTTTCAGGTGGCTGCTACCACCCGTGGGCCCTTTACTTCAGACCCAATGCCCCCAGTACAACTAGCACTGCCAAGAAATGCTGCCTAAAACCCCTCACTTTGGCCAGCCACCCCAGCACAGCAGTAAAAGCCCTATTTACCTCTGCTGCCCTGCACTTCATTGGTCCTGCCATGCTCAGCTACTCTTTGCTACCTTCTTTCTTAGCTGCTGACGAGATGCAACTGGCCTGGCCCTATGCAAGGTAGCTGCTGGCCACACCAGACCTTATCCCCAAGGCCATGTGCGCTGTTCTCCCAGTCATGTGTGCAATTCTCAGAAGCCTTCAGAAGCATTGTGAAAACAACATATGTGATTTGGAGAAAGGTGCACACAGTATAGAGAAAGGCAGGTGCGGCGTTCTCGCTAGGTTTCAGAAGGCCTCAGAAACCTCCTGAAGCACACGAGAACAGGGCTCACAGGCTCAGGAAGAAGGCCTGGCATGGACATCAACTGCCTCACATAGGGACAAACCATGCGTAGCTTGTCAGTAATGGGAAGATGAAGGTCAGCTGGATGTGGTAGTGCCAATGGAGCACAGAGCACTGGAGGTGATTGGGGATTTTTGCTGTGGTACTGGGGTGGGTTGGTCATGATATGAACTTGTGGTGGCACTCCTTGGCAGCAGTGGGAGCACCAATGGCGCTGGGACTGAAGTAGAGGTTAAGGGTAGCAGTGGCTAGCCGAGAGTGCTGAAGGCCACAGACCTCCACTTCAACTCTAGTATTGGCACCATCAATTCTGCCAAGGAGTCCACTGTACAGGGTGACCAAAGGCCAGAGTCATAGGGGAGAAAAGTAGATAGGGGGAGTTCAAGAAGAGGCAATCCCGTATCTTACTGAGGGTCATGGCTGTCATGGACCAAGCCACGAATAGGTTGGATCAGGGCAGGTCCTCGCTTAATGACCAGTAAGATTTGGATAACAATAGTAATGGAAATCAGGGAATTCCTGATTTATTACTACTATAACCATTGAACCATATGTTAATATGATGAGTAATGAACTGTGAACCACTTGTAGAAATCTACCAATCTACATTTGACCAGTGTAGGAAGTTATGATTCACAAACTTCAATAATTCACAACTGCAAAACATGCTAAATGTTAAATCCCTTTGAGATGAATCAAAATTTATGAGCTGGAATAAATCATATGGCATATAATTGGATAATGTGCATTTAATGTAAATACGTGAGATTGCTTGAGTTTAAATATGGTCACTTATTATATTGCCATAAAATAAAAATTGAATCAACAGGTAGACTGGGTAGACTACAAGTAGGCTAAGTAGAATTCAACAGATAGACAAGTAGCCTATCTACCAGTTAAATTATCTCAATACTATTCTTCAATATACACATATGAATCCATCAAGAAACCCCAACTTATGAAGAAATGAAAGAATTCTACAAAATGATTATACATAAAATGAACCAGAAGAAACATACTTTCAAAATCATTATGGATAACATGAATTCAAGGAATGGAGAAAAATAACATGTATCAGAAATTTTGGATTTGGTAATTGAGATGGACATGAATCAAGATTCATAGAATTTGCTGAAGAATAACATATTTTCATCATAAATTGATATTCCAAAAATAGGACAGCCCAAATGGACTTGGAAAAATCCAAATGGCGGTACTAGTAAAGTAGATTTTATTTTGTCCAATAATCAATCCATTTCTATGGATTGTTTCATCTCAACTAATCCTGTATTGGGATTGATCATTGATTAATGTGCACAACATTAAAAATCAACATTGAACAGGAGAGGAGAACAAAATGTAGCAGCTGTATCAATTGTAAAATACTCAAGAGTTACAAGGAGCAGTTTTGTGTGAAATTATCAAATTGTTTCTGCGCACTCAATCACTTGAATGAGAACTTAGCTGAAGCCACGTCCTGTATAACTAAAACTGTGCTGTCTGCTAAAACAGCACTGAAATTGATGGTACCAAGAAACAGTCCAAAAAGCAAAGTATCAGAAAAGATTAAACAAATGATGCAGAGACAATGACAATGAACAGTCAACCAGAAACAATGTAGAATATACTGAGCTAAACAAGAGTATTTGAAAGCAATTGAAGGAAGATATTAGAAAGTACAACTGTCAGCTTATACGCAGATGCCCATTAAAAAAAGAACAAAAAACTTCAGAGAATAATACAAGAACAATAGCTGGAGAGAAGCAGTTCTTCAAGACCAAGAATAGGACGACTCAATCACAACATATCAGCAAGAAATCTTAAAGAGTTCATCAAAGATTTCTACTCTAATTTGCGTACATGCTGACAATTTAGAAAACAGGTATCAGGTATCTGTATGCTGACATCCCAATAAAAGGTCACCAGAAGCAGAAGATGGTATTCACAACCTTAAATATGGCATAGTAACTGGCCAAGATGGAAGATCTCAAGTCTTATGATAGAGAAGCACAAAATATTGGCAAAATTGCTGTTTACCAAAATAATAATCATCCCATCACCATGGAAAGATGCTAATGTCATTATAATAGAACAAAAAGATGATTAAGAAGATATTTTTTTAAAAAAACTACTAACTATTAAGCTTTCTTTGGATTGTCAACACATTTTTACACATGCACATTATTTATTAAATTTCTATGCTGCCCATATCACTGATATAGCTACTCTGTATAAATATTTATATTTATATAGATATAAACATCTATAAATAAATCCTTTATTCCCTAAAGCAGACATGTCAAACTTGCGACATCACATGATGTCGCGCAACGTATCAAGCCGGTTTTGCCATTGCTGGCAATGGGGTGGGTGCGGCTTCCAGATGACGTGTCCGGCCCGCGGGCCAGCAGTTTGACACCCCTGCCCTAAAGGATTGAAATAGCAATGGATTTTGGCCAACCAAGAAAACAAATTGTTTTCAGGAATGGATTCAGATTATAGAGGTGGCTTAGCATTTTATCAAAAATTGCAACGATTGGCACAGTAGTTATCATTTTAGCTAGTCTTCATCAATTTTGAAAAAAATGTTACTCTATTATACTGAAAGCAGTATTCAAAGCCTTACAGAGGTAAGATGTGAGAAAACTCTGCAGCATCCTCTTGAAATCAGTACAGTACAGAATGCAAATATTGCCACTATCAATACACAAAAGGAAGTCTGACAATTTCACCAAAACTATTTTCAGTGAGCCTAGGTAGAGATATTCAACTGATTGAACTAGTCCATTCTGTGACCTGAAATAGTCAACAGCCAATCTCCTTGTCCTTTTCTTTAACAATGTTGAAAACTTCCAAAGATTAATAAACAGAATTAAATGACAGCAGCAAGTTGTTAGGCTTGAAAATGAACTCAAAGAAATCATATTCAACAACTGTTCCCAACCTATGCCAATAAAAATTGAAAATTACAAGCAGGATGTCAAGAGTTGCAACTACTTTGGTCAAAAGATTACCATGCAAATTATTACAAGAGGATCCTCAAAGATCAGAATAAATGAGTCACGAAAAAGTACTTACCAGTAGAACTGTTGGGGAATTATGGTCGTCCTTCTATAAACTTTTGGAAATTTTCTACACAGGAGTGATACAACAAAAACAGAGTAAGGGTCCGTTGAAACCCCACTGGATATAGAAGATTGATAAAGTTAAAGTTTATCACAAAAGGAGAAGATAACTATACGTGTTATCTATATTAGATCATTATTCCTGTCAGGATCACATGTAAAGTTCCAATTAAGCTGATTTATCATTCATGGCCATACACAAAAATCTAGACAACTAACGGTCAGCACTAAATTGGCACTAAGAGTTAATGAAATTCAGGGGGGGGGTGGATTTGGATCACTTATGGGAATGTAATGACTCCAGGGTGATTCTTCTGTTGACTCTGCTCCCAGATTCTGCTTCTTCTCCTACAAATCCATTGATAATGTGGCCATTGATAATGTTTTGCATAATGCAAAACAGGCTGCATTATTTTTTATATACATACAGAGAAACTTTTTGGCAATTTTAACTGGATTTTCTTATTTAAAGTTTTGGATGATATGCATTTTGGAGAGAAGTTTATAAAGTGGGTAAAGTTGATTTATACTTTGCACAAAGCACAAATGTTAATAGAAATTTAACAAACCATGCATAATACAAAAAGGAACAAAACAGATCTGCCCACTGTCTCCATTTCTTTCATTTTGGTCCTTGAAATTTTGAATAGAGGCATAAGACAAGATGGGAAGATTGTGGGAATAATGTTATGAATTAAGAGCTTTTGATTTGATGCCAGTTTTGGAAATCCTTTAAAAACAATTGAAACATTAATAGGAAGAATTTGGTGTATTTTCAGGTTTCAGATTTAAGAAACAGAAAACAAAGATGTTAACAAAAATATGAAGATATAGGTTCAAACAGCATTGATTAATAAAATGAGCTTTAAGAATGAGAAGAAGGTAACATACTTGGCTGTTAATATGACAAATATGAATTGCATATTATTTCATAATAATTATGTTAAGACATGGAATGAAGTTAAAAAAGATACTTTAAGAATGGAGAAAATATAACTGTCATTGCTGGGGAGAATTTCTGTGATTAATATGAATACTTTGCCCAGAATGTTGTTTTTTAGACAATACCTGTTTTGACAGCTGATGTACCAATTAAAAATGGCAGAAAGATATATCTAAATTTTACAAGAAATAAAAGAAAGAGGAGGCTTGAGGTTACCTAAATTGAAATTATATTTTGCAGTTTATTGTTTAGCTTGGATGAAAGAGGAGATATTGCTGAGAAACAAGGCTTTTGAAGCCAGAAGGACATAACTTGAGCTTTGGGTGGCATGGATATTTATGATATGACAAAACCAAGATAGATTTTAATCATTTTGTTAGACATACTAAATTGAGAATATGGCACAGATATGTACCTGAAAATACTTTTGTGATACCCAGCACAAGAAGCATTTTATAGAAGAGAAATGATAAAAAACACAAATGGCTAACATATTGTGACATATTCATATTGCTATGAATTTTGTCAAGAAGTATAATAGAATAATAGAGTTAGAAGGGACCTTGAAATTCCTCTAGTCCAATTGGTTGTCCAATCTCTTCTTAAAATCCTCCAGTGTTGGATCATTGTCAACTTAATAATAATAATAAAGTTGGAAGGGACCTTGGAGATCATCTAGTCCAACCCCTGCTCAGGCAGGAAACACTATACTATTTCAGACAAATGGCTGTCCAGTCTCTTCTTAAAAACTTCCAGTGTTGGAGCATTCACAGCTTCTGGAGGCAGGTTGTTCCACTGATTAATTGTTCTAACTGTCAGGAAATTTCTCCTTAGTTCTAGGTTGCTTCTCTCTTTGGTTAGTTTCCACCCGTTGCTTCTTGTCCTGCCTTCAGGCGCCTTGGAGAATAGCTTGACTCCCTCTTCTTTGTGGCAGCCCCTGAGATATTGGAACACTGCTATCATATCCCCCCTCGTCCTTCTCTTCGTTAAACTAGACATACCCAATTCCAGCAACCTTTCCTTATATGCTTTAGCCTCCAGTCCCCTAATCATCTTTGTTGCTCTTCTCTGTACTCTTTCTAGAGTCTCAATATCTTTTTTACATCGTGGTGACCAAAACTGGATGCAGTATTCCAAGTGTGGCCTTACCAAGGCATTATAAAATGGTATTAACACTTCAAGTGATCTTGATTCTATCCCTCTGTTAATGCAGCCCAGCACTGTGTTGACTTTTTTGGCAGCTACAGCACACTGCTGGCTCATATTTAAATGATTGTCCACTAGGACTCTGAGAAGGAAGGGAATCTTTCCATTAATTAATTGTTCTAACTGCCAGGAAATTCCTCCTCAATTCTAGTTTGGATCTTTCCTTGATTAGATTCCATCCATTGCTTGTTGTCCTACCTTCAAGTACTTCGGAAAATAGGTTGGCCCCTATTGCATATGAATGCAAAATAAAATCAAGAGAAAACCTAATGACAGAAGGATATACTTGTCAATGGCTTTCTTATAAACAATTACTACAAAGATTTAAAATAGATAAAATAATTTTTGATTGTGAGCATTCTAAAACTGAGTCTGAAATAGAACTGTATACAAATGATAAGCTATGGCTAAAATTTCATTTTAGGATATGAATATGAAAAGGGCTGCTATATCATGGCTACAAAAATCAAAGTTTTTTTTTCTTTCTCTTTACTACGATCTATTGATTAATTCAATTTTAGCAGCATAGGTATGGCAGGCCAGTATATGAATGAGTTTGTATGGGTTTTTGCAAAATACCATAGTCTGTTACCTTTGAAATGCAATTTGTCTCACAATTATTAACTGTTTTATTTCCTCAATGGCTTGCCAGGTATGACACACTATTTTTTGCAAAATATAATACCATGGGCCCAAAGTACACATTTTTGTTCTGTAATGACTTTTTCTGCCTGTGAAATCAGATAAGTAACCCAGGTTTTACCTTAAAAGACCATAAATCTTTTATTACATTACTTTTGGTTGGACTTTTGATAAACAATTCAACTGCATTCTCAAATTATATCGGAAGGATATAAAGGAGGAAAACATAACAATAGTGTAAACCCGACGGTCTTTGGTCTATGAGAATCTCTTAATTACAAAAGACATGGATCACGTCCCCATCCGTTGGAGCCGAGTTTTATGACTCATGGACTTCAACTCCCAGAATTCCTGAGCCAGCTGGCTCAGGAATTCTTGGAGTTGAAGTCCATGAGTCATAAAAGAGCCGAGGTTGCCTACCCCTGAAGTGGTTGCTTAGGTTTTTGCAACTCAGATGTGGTGATCCGAGGCGACAGCAAAGGATATAAAGGCAGAAAAGCAGGGAAGACGTTATGAAAAAAAAAACTATATACATTCATGGCATATGGTTTGTACAATATCAAATCCATCTATAGAATTATCCTGAGCATTTCATAGTAATTTGAATTTTGGGTGGACACTTAAAAGCAAACACTATTATGGAATTGTCCACTGGCTAGTCCAAATACCTGCAACATTTTTCGTTGTATAGCCACATTTAGAATTTTAAGGCCCGGTTACTCAAATATAAGACAATAGATTATCCAGTCATAACACTGTTGTCTTGAAGGTTATGGACAGTTATAGATACTGATTATCCAAATTCCTATTTGAAATGCTCTTGGCCTTACTTCTCCAGGGCTTTACTATCTTTGCTTATCTTGACTTTTTCTTGGGCATGCTTCCAAACTAAATACTGATCAGCAGGCATTCATTCATTATTTCAAGCTGATAGGAATTCTTAATAATAAAGATGATTGCAGGGCTTTGATTTCCAAGGTTGGAAGCTTTTTGTAAAAAAAAACATATGTAAAAATGTAGGTGGGGCATGGATTCTAATAAAAGTAGGTGTTCATGAGCATAAGTGAAATTGTTGAGTAAAATGACTGAATTCCTTAAGGTTTTTTTTATACCTTTAGCAGGATGGGTGATAGCATGACAAACAACCAACAATTTATAGGTCAAAAACAAGATCTTTTGGAGATTATAAAATGTAAAATATACAAGCATCTACACAAGAAGGATTTTGGTGAAGTAGAGTACTGTAACATATAATCCAGACATGGTAAATGTTGCTTAAGGAGAGATAATTCCTATCAGGTTTGCTACAAAACCAACTGATAGCAGTTAATGAAATCTGTGATTTTAAGGGAAATGAAAGAACAAAGACAGCATTGACTTAAAGATTATAATTATTGTTTAAGTGCCAGGGAATTAATGAAAGAACATCTCTTTAAAATTAATTCTTTGCAAATCAGTCAACTGTGAAATATGGAAAAGTATGGGCTTTATTCAATATTTTTTAATGTATTTGGATAGACAACTTGACCATGTCTGTTATTTCAGTTATAAAGATCAAAGTATTTGTTGGGGCTTACACTGAAGAAACAATCCATGTTATCCAACACTTTGTAATAAGCCTTAAACGCATATTAGGTTTCTTAAATTCACCGCTAAACAAGCAAAAGCACCATAAATCACCCACTCTGTGTAAAAAAGGAGTGATTGTGCAAGTATGGGGTTTACCAGGAATATAGTGGAAATGCATGTGAGGGCCAAACTGTCAGATGCTGAAGACAAGGAACAATTATCTGAAGAGCATCAAAGTTTCCTTTGGGCCTTCCCATTTACTTGAGAGAGAAATGGTAGTAGGTTTGGATGTAAATGAAAAAAAAAAAAGATGGATGGATGGTAGAGAAAAGCAGTGCTTTTTTTGTAAAAAAAAAAAAAAAAAAAAAAGGTGCCGGAACTCACACACGTCATACAACCCGCCTTGCCTACCCTACAAGGTTCCATCCAAAAAAGGTGCCGGAACTCCGTTCTGGGCGTTCTATGACAAAAAAAAGCCCTGGAGAAAAGCATGTTAGAGGAAAATTGTAGGATGTTAAAGACAAAGCAAATGAGAGAAAGAATGACAAATAGATGCATAATTGAAAGGCTTGGACAGAAAAGAGTTGCTGTGCTATTATGCAAGTAAGCACTAGTCTTAATCATGTTATAAAAGATGATAGGATGATAGATTATATAGGACAGTGGTTCTCAACCTGTGGGTTGAGACCCCATTTGGGGTTGATCGACCATTTCATGGGGGTCGCCAAGCAAGGCTGTTCACCATTTTTTTGTCCGCCATTTTTTCCCCCTTTTCCGGCGGGTGCCTTACCTCCTTGGGCTGGGCCAGCTGGTGGTCGGCCTGCTCCGTCTCTGCCGCTTGCCAGCTACGCCTCGGCCGGCGCAGGGGGTGGAACCACGCATGTGCAATGCTCCCGGGCAGGGAAAGTCCTCGACTTACGTCCAGTTGGGTAGTCCTCGACTTACGACCAGTTTAGTCCTCGACTTACGACCGGTTTAGTCCTCGACTTACGACCAGTTGGGGTCGCGGCATTAAAAAGGTTGAGAACCACTGATATAGGATGAGCTATTCTCATTTTCATCAGGCATTTCCCTGCTTTAGGTTTATCAGCTGTCTTATTCATTTCCAAGATAGCATTCTGAAAGCCTATATGATATATAAACTTGATATTTTGTGATCTTCTCCAATTCTTTGTTCTATTTTACTATCTCCTGGTATTGCTACTTCAATTATCCACACTTTATTTTTTTCAACCATCGTTAAATTTGGTGTGATATGTGCCAAGAATTTATCAATTCAGAAATCCCACAGTATTTTAACTTGCTCATTTTTACTATCTTTTCAACTACATGTCCCCACCCATTTTTCAGGATTGGCAAATGATAATTTTTACACATATTCCAGTCAATCATTTTTGCAACTGTGTTATATCATTGTTTATAATTAGTTTGTGCAATCTTCTTGAGCTGAGTACATAATTGGCTATTTCTTCTGCTTTTTTTTTTGCACAATTTGATCATTTGATGATTTTTCAGTTCTGTCCTTGATTGCATAAGTTCAAAAAGCTTAGTCTTAAGCAGCCAAAAATCAAGCCTTCAGTTTCTTTTTTAATATTCTATTTCAAGCCATTTCCAGATTTTATCTTTATCCACTTTCCCCTTGATATTTTGCAGAAAGTAACCATGTAATGCTTTTCCTTATTGTCATTCTGTTCATGTTTTTATAACATTATTTTGATATTCATGTATTATTTCCCACGTTTCTTATTATGCTTCAGGTTGAAGCTTGTACAAGTGCCTGAACTTTTCTTGGCAAGTTTTTGGAACTGGTATGCCATTGCCTGCTTTCTAGAGCTGTGAGAGTGACTGTCCAAGATTACTCACAGGACTAGATCTCATAGCCTCCTGGTTTCCATGCCAGCATATCTCTCTCTCTCTCTCTCTCTCTCTCTCTCTCTCTCTCTCTCTCTCTCTCTCTCTCTCTCTCTCTCTCTCTCTCTCTCTCTCTCTCTCCCTCTCCCTCTCCCCCTCCCTCTCCCTCTCCCCCCCCCTCTCTCTCTCTCTCTCAGTCTGGGTTGCCATGTAATTTCTAATTCTACCTCTTTGTTAAGAGAATTGGGCAGGACCAGGTGGCAAGGAAGAAAAAGCATTATTGATTACTTTACAGTATATAGCCTAGATTACAAGAATCAAGGCATTCATTTCACTTCTTAAAACACTTTTAATGAAAAAAGACAAGTACAAATAAACAGAAATAAAGTCCACAATATGAAGGATTTTTAATCAATAGAATTGTGCTGATTAAAAACAATATATATTAAATAATAATATAAATAATTATGTATCACACAATTTGCCCTCAAAAACTGTGGCTATAGCAACAGCACTAGCTGTGGAGGACATGGTAGAAAAGATTCTTCTTTTAAGTTAGTTTCTTAATATAGAAACACAGCAGGTTGCATTTACACATACTACATTTTGTATTTCTTTTACTATTTGCGAGCTTCACTTGACCTCAAGCTTAAGTTTAGTTTTTCTAGCTTTCCACATATAAAAGATTAATTCACACAGCACACTAAACCTTGCATTAACTGGATGAAGACATCAGAAACCCCATTTGAGGTCTTATTTATTTATTTACACTTATTTATTCATTTTTTATCCCATCTTAATTCCTTGATAAGTAGCAGCAAACACATCTAATACTCCTTCCACTCCTCCTCCTAATACTATTTTCCCCATAATAGCCACTTTGTGAGGTGGGTTGGGATGATAGAAAGTGACTGGTCCAAAGTCACCCAGCCTACTTTCATGCCTAAGGCAGGATTAGAACTCACAGGGTTCTGGTTTCAAGGCTCTCTCTCTCTCTCTCTCTCTCTCTCTCTCTCTCTCTCTCTCTCTCTCTCTCTCTCTCTCTCTCTCTCTCTCTCTCTCTCTCTCTCTCTCTGTCTGTCTGTCTGTCTGTCTGTCTTTCTCTGCAGTGTGTGTACAAGAAAGACTGGCAGAGTCAGGGAGAGAAATTAAATGAGGCATCACTTTAGAATCCTTATTTAGCTCAGAAGTATGAAGTCCAAGCCTGCTTGAATGCTGTTGACCCTTATTTAACTCTAGCCAGATGCTGACCATTAATTGAGAAGTACATAGGCTTTTAGCAATAAAACAGTTTATTTGAACTTTCACGTGTGGACCTGAGTTTTTTTGGGGCCTGACACCCTCTATCTCAGTCTGGGGTGGCCAAGTAAATAATTTATGATTCTTTAAGGCCTGCCTGTTTGTTGAGAAAAGTGGGCAGGACCAGATGAAAGGAAAAATGAGTTATTGATTTCTTTACATTCTATAGACTAAATTTCAAGATTCAAGGCATCCATTTCATCTTCCTGTGGCACCCTCTTGCCCCCAATACAAAAATAAAAAATAAAAATGTTGGCTGTGGATTGCGTGATCCTGGAAAAGACACAAATGGCAGGTGAGCCCAAAAAATTAAATTTATGAAAGGATGCAAAGTATATGAAAACCTGTTTTTATGAAATGTACTAGCTATACCCGGCCATGCGTTGCTGTGGCTCAGTCTGGTTAAATGGAAAAGAAAGAAAAGAGAAAGCGCACGTTTGTAATATGCTTACGTCCAACAGATGGCACTGTTTTTCAAAAAAACCATGTTTTTACCTGTCACATGTGTGACATCTATATAATAGTAGGTATTTAAAAACATGCGCGTATTCGAATGCAACGTTGTGTCAAAATTTCAAAGCAATCGGTGAAGAATTTTCGGAGATTTATGATTTTGAACAAACGAACATTTACATTTTTATTTATATAGATTATGGCTACCCACTCTCTGATCAGCATCCAGATATACAATTAAAAACCATTCGAAAAAGAACATGGCAGTCCAGACTAAAAAAAAAACCCTTACCAATAAATCATGATAGGGGTTTCTTGGCTCCTCAGGCCTTGTCTTCCACTTGAACTTCCAGATAGACTCTTATATGTGACACATTGATCAAGGCATAGCTGGCTTCTCTCTCTATTCAGTGATACAGAATAATATTAAATCTGACTTCAGACGCTCCCTATCAATACCACCTTCCTATTATAAAGTGAAAAGAAGGTACTTCGATTGTTCAAGAAAGAACCTTGAGGAATAACCTGTCAGCTAGGAAGGAAAAAGCAATGGCTTTTATTTCCATCCCAAATCCCAACTATTAAGGCTCTGTTGAATTATTGAATGAGCTGTTTTGAAGGTCGTTTTAGAGCAGGGCTTTTCAACCAGTGGTACGGGTACCACCTGTGGTACATTGGCACATGGCAGGTGGTACGCGACCATCCTAGAAAAGTGGTAGTGGGGGAAGGGAATGAGCTGAACCGGTGGCAGCACTGCACAAGCCTGAGCAAGAGACGGCTGGAGCTGCAGGGCTGTCAGGACTCAGTGGAAGCCCCAGGATCAGTACCGCTTTCCAGCTGATTGGCGCTTCTTTGGGACTGTCAGGGCTCAGCGGAAGCACCAGGATCAGTGCCAGACTCCAGCTGGAGCTCGGTGTTGATCCTGGTGCTTCTGCTGAGACCAGAAGAAGTGCCGATCAGCTGGAATGTTGCAGCATCTCCAGGGTCTTGTGATTTACATTCAGATGCTTGGCAACTGATTCATATTTATGACGGTCACAGTGTCCCAGGGTCATGTGAAGTGACCAAAACCTGCCGCAACCACCCAGCAGACGGGGGGAATAAAAACCAAACACCCCCCACCCCACCCCCGCTGCCAATCCTCAACACAAATGCTCACAACAATGGAAACCTCGGACAGGAAGAAGAGCGCCACCGGGTGGGCAGGCAGGTGTCTTGCTCGGCTGTGGCTTGGGGGGCACTTTTTTCAGTGTGATTGTAACTTCGAACAGTCACTAAGCGAACTGTTGTAAGTTGAGGACTACCTGTACTTCATCACTTTTTCCCTTTTTTGGGGGGAGGGTCAAGTTTTTGACACCTTGCTAGATGACTGGTGGTACTCGGATATTGCCATATCCTAAAAGTGGTACAATGGGTGAAAAGGTTGAAAAGCCCTGTTTTAGAGGACACTGAGGGTGAGAAGTAAGTTAGTTTTTATTGGGAAAATATATATGATGGATCACAGCAGGTAGCAATATATGTCTAAGCTGATATATCTTGAAAAACTGAGTTGGGCCTGGTGACTACTTGGATGGAAGACCACCTGTTCAGTGTAGGCTAGACTGGAAAGTTAAAAAAAAGTCCTAGAAAACCCACATCTGTTGCCAAGGAAACTGCATGGATTGGATACATCCATGAAGTCACCAAGCGCCAAGGTGGATTTGAAGCAAATTTCACTTTTTTTACTTTCCACATGGTGGACCTAATAGGCAGAGAAGCAAAGGATCCCCATGGCCAGGTTGAGGGAACAGTGATCATAATTATGACATTATGATGCTGAAGATGTTTGAGTTCAGTGGTAGGGAAGTCACGAGAAAAGAAGATTTAAAGTGGTTTAAATGCTCTGCTCCAAATGTTTGGTTTCCACAAATTTTTCATTTGTTTAATTTCCTGCAAGTAATGAATATGCATCTGGAGTGGGAGAAGAAGGGTTTCACCACATTACCTCTTGGGATTTGAGCAGATCCATGTCCAGCATATCTTATTTTCCTCTTTTCTGACATAAAACCCACTGCTGACATTTCTACAGCAACTTGAGTTTTATATTCTTTCCCTTCCCAGAGTGAACCTCTCTCTCTCTCTCTCTCTCTCTCTCTCTCTCTCTCTCTCTCTCTCTCTCTCTCTCTCTCTCTCTCTCTCTCTCTCTCTCTCTCTCTCTCTCTCTCTCTCTGCCCTTGAGGAAGGATAATCTTCTGGGATAAGCAATCACAGCACAGCAGACTGAATGTATTACACATAACATTAGAAAATAAAGTTTAATTGAATTGAAGAAGCAAGGTAGTCATTGACGTCTGGCCACAATTGAGTCCAAAATTTCTGTTGCTAAGCGAGACAGTTGTTAAATGAATTTTGCCCCATTTTACGACTCTTGTTAGTAACAACTGTTAGTAACCCAGTTGTTAACTGAATCTGGCTTCCTCATTGTCTTTGCTTGTCAGAAAGTTACAAATGGTGATCACATGACCTCGGGATGCTGCAACCATCATAAATACATGTCAGTTGCCAAGTGTCTGAATTTTGATTACGTGACCATGGGGATGCTGCAAGAGTCGTAAGTGTGAAAACGGTCATAAGTCACTTTTTTCAATGCCATTATAACTTCAAATGGTCACTAAACGAATATAAGTCGACGATTACCTATATGGGAAGTGGGTAGCCTTTACACTTTTATGAAATCCTGTATTCTAATTATAACAGAAGGAGGGAGAAATATAACAGAGAAATATAATAGAGAAGAGCAAAATATAGAAATATTTGTGTTATGTTCTGGTAGATCTGCTTTTTCAAGTTGAATGGATGCAATTCCTGCGAAGAGATAAAAACAACTGCATGACAACAGGAAAGTTATCCATGATGTAATGTTATCCTAAATGATTTTATTCAATCATTAACTGGGAAAGAAATTCAGTTCTATCCATAGACCTGACAGATATATAGGGCAGTGCTTGCAACTCTGATGTAAACCCAGTTTTGGCTCATATTAAGAAAATTCAATCCACTCCACCTTCATTTACTTGCTCCAGTAGCTGTTTCTGACAGAAATATGTGACATTTTATTGCTTATCTCAGGAAAAGGGGGAAAGTGGTTCAGCGTAAAACAGTGGCAGCATTCATAGAGGGAGCAGATTTATGAAATTATTAATGTACTGCAAGCTACAGCCAGCTTCTGGATCTCAAGATTTGACAGAAGGGAAAAAATATAATACCTGACTATGATAAATGCAGTCAAGGAGCAAACTGAAAGCCTGTTCATGATGCCTTTCCAAGGTTATGCTTAGTTTGATGTATTTTAAATTGAGATGATGGTGATTAGAAAATTTTGCCTTTTCAGCTTATCTCTCTCTCTCTCTCTCTCTCTTTTTTTTTTTTTTTTTTTAGTTTGATATATTGAATTAGGAAGGTGTGGCCCTGATTGTGCTTCTGATGTTTCTCTTCTGGTTAGCTTGCTATTGTGGTTTGGTTCATCAGATATGTAAACAATGGTCAGGTTTTGCTGATACTGCCTGAGTCTTTTGAACACAAAAGACTCTAGTCTCTAGTTTCTTCCATAAAGGGTTGGACAAGACTGATTGTACTTATTTTGAATTTGAAGTTAATGTAACTATACTGCTCACAAAAATAAAGGGAACGCAAACCCCTTCAGTTCCATAGAAAATGTTCCCTTTATTTTTTTGAGCAGTATATAAGTTATAGGATGGTGAGGACTTTTCCTTTAAGAAGCAGGATTTAACAATATATCCGTGTTTTTATGCCACAGATTTTAATGCTCAAGTAACAAACAGAAAACAAGATTTAGCTGGATTGCAGAGTTACCAAATGTAAAAAGCATCTCAGGTTTCAGCTATGTTCTGAAGCTTCAGCCAAACAATTGTTTGGCTTACTAGGCTTAGATTTTTTTTCCCCAAACCCAATCCATCGCGGTCTGCAAATCATGATTTGGAACCTAGTAGATTGGTGAGAATCCAGCCAATTGAAATGTATTGCCTAAACCAGGATTAAAACAAAGCTTAGCAATGTGTGATTTCTATCTTAGAACAAAGACTGCAAGAAAAGAAGAGGTAGAGAAATTCCTTGTATATGAGCGGAAGCAGAAACAGAATTCAACTCCAGATATGATAATACAGATATCTTGAACCAAAACACGGCAAACCTCCAATTTTTATTGCTTCTGTTAAGCATTAAATAGCTATTCATTTATGAGCTGTACTCGCTGCCACCTTAATCCTGTTCTGCCTCTGACACTTTTTAGTGACCCTTGTAATCATATTGTGCATGACTATGGTGATAAGACTGAGTGACATTTAAGTTCAGCTTTCAGTCTGCAGGTCGGGTGATTATGAGTTCCCCTTCAACAGCAGCAAAATAATAATGATAATAAATATATCCGTTCTATAAACCTGCCCCATTGACGTCTGAGGAAGCTGAGTTTGTTATTGTTTCAGCAAAACGCATTCTGCAGTTTCATTGCTTTGATCCTTGGCCTTGGGTGGCTTTTCAAAGCTTAGTGAAAATGAAAGCCAGGTTATGAAGTTTGTAACTGTTTATGCATCAGATAATTGTCTCTCTCATGGCCAATCTGCTCAGATGACTCACCTTATTCGCTCAGGAAAGCTCAGATATTGTTGAAAAAGATTTCTAAACACCTTTTTCCTTAGGTTACATTAAGGTTTCGAAGCAAATAAGAAAATATAATAGTTAAGCATTTATACACTTTCTTTTACAACTCATCAACACTACTTCTCAGGATCAGTCATCATTCTTTTTTAATTTAGTAAACTTATTTCTATCCACCCATCCATAGTTTAAAAAAAAATAAAGACTCTGGGCAGCTTGCCTTGTTAAAACAACCACAGCCCAATCCAAAAACTCAACATTGTTCCTATCTATGAACAATATACATAGTATCATAAAAGCCATCCACAGTCACTTAAGTGAGATGGGCAGTATAAAAATGTGATGAATAAACATATAAATAAATAAATAATAAATTAAAAAAATAATAAAGAGGGCAAGACTAAAGCAGGAGACGTGTATCTCAAGCAATTTCATTTGCAATGCTCTCTGAGCTTGGTAGTTTTCTTGCAGATCTTTCTTTCTAGACTAGCACTGATGTTGTTAACCTGGTTTGGTAATGAAACGTCTGCAAGGAAACCACCAAGCTCACAGAGCACCGAAGACCCCACAGTTCAACCCTGAGCCACAGATATTCTCTTAATCAATTTCGTTTTCATAAGATTTCAAAAAATTAGCAACAAAGGGCCCAGCCTTATTTTCAGAGGGATGCTATTATACACTACCAGCAGTGCCATAGAGAAGGAACTCCTCCTTGCTTTAGCCCCCTGAACATCCAAGGAGTGAGAGATTTTTAGCAGGTTCACTATAATGAGCCATGGTGGAGCAGTGGTTAGAATGCAGTATTGTAGGCCAACTCACTGTTCACTGCCAGGAGTTCAATTCTGACCAGCTCAAAGTTGACTCAACCTTCCATGGTCAGTAAAATGAGGACCCAGATTGTTGGGGGCAATATGCTGACTCTGTAAACCGCTTAGAGAAGGCTGTAAAGCACTATGAAGCGGTATATAAAATCTAAGTGCTCTTGCTATAATAGATCTAACTGATCAGGCCGATATTGGCTACAGAAGGCATTCTATATTTTGTGTTGTTATTAAGGGTTGTCAGCATTTTTGTTACCTGGATATGGTAGGCCTAACTCTATATTCCTCAGAAATCTGAAGGAGAGTGAACTGGCTTTCATAAGATCCCAATATTCCTTAACTGAACTACATAAAGAATCAAGCAGTGATACAACTGAGCACTTTTACTGTTCTTTTTTTCCAATTCCAGGGAAAGTCTTGTAAACGTAGCTTTCTGTTAGGATTGTTCAAGGATGTCTGGGATCTTCATTTGAGAAAGCAGGCTAGCTAACCTGCCTCATTGTTCCAAGATGCTGCTTGTCCCAACAACTTTCTGCATCTGGATCAAAATTCTGGAAAATTGGAGTTCCACGTTCCCATTACCTAACTTGGGGAAATCATAAATGGGATTTGCAGAAAAGTGAGACCGGTACTTTGGATTCTGCCAAATTTTATTGAAATTAGTCCAGGAGATTTGAGTTACCCTCTTTTATAATCTTGGTTATTGAAATGCCCATAACTATTTGCTTTCTAACATAATAGAACGACACTTACTGGAAAGCCAGACCATTAGAGAGGATAAAGTATGCATTTTAAATGGTAAGGAAATCAATAAGAGCAGTTTGTAAGTTACATGCTGTTTCAACGGTAGAAACTGCTTGCTCAAATGACTTTTGCAGTATTCCCAATAATCACTTTTCAACACAGCTTGGGACCTGTCCCATTGCCTGTTCTCAATTGGCTTAATATACAAATATACCTGTTAGGTCAGCCAAAATGGGATGGGAAAGATTTAGGAGAACAAAGAACGGAAAAAAGACACAAAAGAGTTTACACAGGTTTTAAAAATGCATAAAATAATATCATTTGAAATGATTTGGAAGGGGTAGGCAAACAAATAAGCAAAGGGAAGAATAAAAAAAAAGTACAAATGAACAATGACTGCATTTTAAACAAAATAAGGGGATGAGATCCACAGTATTGAGAAAAGAAAGGATGGGTCAGGAAAGAAAAGCAATGGATAAAAAGGTGACTGAAGAATGATCAAACAGCAAACAAAATGAGGATGGTGAAAAAATAAATAAACCAGATGTTTAATTGCAAAAAAAAAAAACCCACCACTCCAAATATGCAACCAGACAGAAAGAAATCATGGGTGACAACGACAATGCATACACCCCTCTCTTTCCCAAACCCTCTTTGGCAAGAAATATGATCCATTCTAAAGTGGATCCTAATCCCAAGACAGAACGTCTGACCTAAAGCTATTGATCCTTTTCTATTACTTGCTGACAATTTTTCAATCTGCTAAGCTGTAGGCCTTATAGCAATAGCACTTAGACTCATATACTGCCCCATAGTGCCTTACGGCACTCTCTGGGCAGTTTACAATATCAGTATATTGACCCCAACAATCTGGGCCCTCATTTTATCTAGCTCAGAAGGAGTGAAGGCTGAATCAACCTTGGGCCCCATCAGGATCGAACTCCAGGCTATGAGCAGAATTAGCCTGCAATACTGCATTCTAACCATGGCGCCCCCTTATAAAACAAAAGGATTGTCAAGAAAAATAAGGGAAAGTATCAGATGAAATCCACTTAAACATTTCAAAATATAAGAGCCATAAATTAGGAATCAGGTGGGTACAAATAGTGCTCACTTAATGACCACAATTGGGACAGGCAATCCCATCACTAAATGCCCCAGTCTCTAAGGGAAATATCATATGACTGCAAAGGGGTTTATGACGTCACTTCCCTTTCAGTTGTTAAGAGAATCGCCACAGTCATTTAATGAAACATCATGTGACTATGACTTAACAGTTTACCTCCATCTTCTCTATTAACTTTGCTTGTCACACGCCAGTTACAAAGCACACAAACATGATCATGTGATCATGTGACTGCGGGACACTGCAGTGCTTGCACTGTAAACGGTAGGATTGGTCACAAAACTATTTTTTAACCCCATTGTAATTTTGAACAGTCTGTAATCTGTTTGTCAAAAGAATCAGGCACAGAGAATTATTTGAGTTTCTAGTAAGAGTTGTACTGATATGACTATGTAGATATTGATTTATTTGCATCCCATCTTTATTATTTTTACAAGAACTCAAAGCAATGAACGGGTCCAACATACCTTCCTCTTTCATACCCTATTTTCCCCACAACCCTGTGAGGTGGGTTGGGCTGAGAAACAGTGACTGCCAAAAGTCACCCAGCTGGCTTTCATGACTAAGGCAGGACTTGAATTCACAACCTTCCACTTTCTAGCCTGGTGCCTTAGCCCAAACTGTCTCTTAATGATATGCTACTAAAACATAATGAAATATGAATAACTTAATAAGAATAGTCTTGTGGAATCCGCCCAAAACTCAGTTTGACATTTATGAATCGAATCTGGATAGTTAAAATATACAATCACAGTGGGTGATAGTGCTTTGATGGTTAAATTAATAATTACTTAAATATTGATAGTAGAGGACATAGTTTTGCACATACAGGTCTCCAGAATGCTTTCCAATAATCATTTCAAAAAGTAATTAAGAACCAGGGATCAGCAAATGATCACTATTAGGAAAAGATACTGTGGAGTAAAACACCCATAGAAAATCCTTAGAAAAGAAGGTTTCCATTCTGTTCCTTTAAACTGAAGGCAGCCATCCTTCTACAAAAGAAAATATCCTAGTAGAGAGAAGCCACAACATTTCATGTTTTACTAATAAGAAAAAACATTATAGCTCCTGGCAAACCAAAGGATGTCTGGTAGAGAAGATAGGTGTGTTATGCATATGTTTGTAGCACCTTTCAGCAAAGATCGAAAAGCTTCACATTCTGCCTAATACTATTTTGAGTGCCTGCACCGGAATCACGTGGGAAAAGTGTTACCCTGTTTGTTACATTGAATCCACCAGCAATCAGTATCCCTGAAGTATTGCTAATTAAAAATGAAGCCCAAAGACCTCTCTGTGAAGCTTTTTGCGGCAAGAATAATCAGAAACAGGCTGTGAAACAGAAATAACTTCATCGGCAGGGCTGTGGTTCCAATCTGTAAGTAATGCCATCTGGTTGTCTAACAATTTAAGCTGTTAACATGGTTCCCATCATCGTCACAGTGTGTGATTTTGCACACATGGCATTGATTTGTCTACAGTTTTGGTGTGAGTCCTAAAATTGCTCTGCTTACTGAAGGATCTTGTAAACGTGCTTTGGCTGTCCCTTTACAAGCACATATTTCAATTACTTGTAGGGTTCTTGTTTCAAGAACAGAGCAATGCTATGTTATAGATGATTGTGGCAATTTCTCCCTCTCTCCTACCCACACCCTCTATATCCATCCATCCATTCCTCCATCCATCACCTATCTATCTATTATCCATCCATCCATCATCTATCCATCTGCACTTGCTTCTCTATAAAAGAGCGAGGAAACCAATTTCGGATGCTATCCATCTAGCCTTCTTTACAGCATAATGAGAACAATGTTGTGAGCGTAGAGACCATCTTTTCATTTATCGTAGCAATATACTTAGGAGAAGGAAGTTCACCACCTTTTACATCTTGATTGAATTAATGAAGAGCTGCTGTCAACAGAATATTGGAACACTGTTATCATGTCACCCCTCACCCTTCTTTTCATTAAATTAGACATACCCAATTCCTGCAACTGTTCTTCGTATGTTTAACCTCCAGTCCCCTAATCATCTTTGTTGCTCTTCTCTGCACTCTTTCTAGAGTCTCAACATCTTTTTCATATTGTGGCGACCAAAACTGGATGCAGTTTTCCAAGTGTGGTCTTACCAAGGATCCCCTGCATCCTTCACATCTGAATGTGAACTTAAAAAGCTAGCCAAATTATTGCAGACTGGCTAGCTCCTGGGATAATTGGGCAAATTTCCCAAGAAAAAGAGACTGCCTTTGCATTAGGAGTTTGAGCTTTTGCAATAAGTCATTGGATTCAGGAGCCATCCTGAAGGATCTTTGGTGCTCATCCTACCTGTTCTTTGAAACTTTGCCTGATTAGCTGAGCTGTATAGGGATGAAGAGATGAATGTGTACTCTGTTAAACTGAACTGACTCTAGCTTCACTCTGGAATTCTGTCTGAATTTTCATTAGATCTACCTGCAAGTGGTTCTGAGCATACAGGTGGTCCTCAGCTTATGACCATAACTGAGCCCAAAATTTCCATTGCTAATCAAGACAGTTGTTAAGTGAATTTTGCCCCATTCCATGACCTTTTTGCCACAGTTGTTAAGCAAATCACTGCAGTCATTAAGGGAATCCTGCAGTTATTAAGTGAATCTGACTTTGCTTGTTGGAAGCCAGCTAGAACAGGGGTGTCAAACTCAATTTCACTGAGGGCCGCATCAGCATTGCGGTTGCCCTCGGGGGGGCGGGGGTGTGTGGCCAGGGTGGGTGTGGCCTACTGAGTGGGTGTCGATGGAGTGAGTGTGGCCTACTGGGTGGGCATGGCCAGCTCTACATCGTTCGCATCAAGGGTGCCTGTGGGGGCCTGGGCAGGAGTAGGACAGATCTGAGGGTCTCTGGCAGAAGTGGGTGGGACCGGGGCAAGCGCCAGGGCATGGTCCATTTCTTCATTCCTCACAAAGGGTGACACCTCCCCAACATGCACCCAGGGGGCGGGGCCGACACGGCAGGGCCTGGTTCCTCGCTGTTTCTAGACGGCCTTGTGGCGCTAAGACTGAATGTGTTTCAGCATAGATGGCCACCACAAAATTGTACATTGGCTCCCGGCTGGCCTGGGCCAGGGCCAAGACAGTGGGGGCTGTTCCCTCACTGTTTCCAGGATGGCTTCGTGAGCCACATGAAACTACTTCGCGGGCCGCATCCGGCCCCCGGGCCTTGTGTTTGACATGTCTGAGCTAGAAGGTTACAAATGGTGATCCGCATGACCGTGGGAGGCTGCAATCATACATGCCAGTTGCCAAGTGCCTTGAATTATGATCATGTGACCATGAGGATACTGAAATGGTCCTAAATATGAAAACTGGTCATAAGCCACTTTTTTCAGTGCATTATAACTTGAACAGTCACTAAAAGAATAGTTGTAAGTTGAGGACCACCTGTACTTTGGAGCTCTAGTTCTCTGGACATTCTTTTGCAGTGGCCTGCAATGTTTTGGGTACCAGAGATCAGTTCCACGTGCGGGCAGTTTTTCTGTGGACTGGGGGGGATGTGTTTTTGCACGCTGCTTGGATCCTGTGTGTGCATGGATGGGGCTTCACTCGCTTGTGCTGCCTGGTTCCTGGCGAGTCACTGGCCAGTGCTGGTCCGCAGACTGGGGATTGGGGACCCCTGTTCTATTGGACTTTCTTTGCTCATGAAATTGATTCATGACTGCCAGGGGCCCAAGACTGAATTTTACCAGCACACCCCCCCAATATGACATGCGTACAATGCCTCTTAAATAAAAAGCCACTGTTTTCTCAAGAGTTTTAAAATATTTATTACACCAGCAATCTATTTTCCAGCAATGATCATTAATTGTTAGCCTGACATTTGAATTAGGCTGAAGGGTCTGGGGTTGGAAACAAATAAGCCCGGTGTCATAAAAACAAACATAGCTACTTGTATCCAGAGACAGAAGCACATAATTACTGGATTTAAAGATACTGTCAGAAGAATTCCAAGACATGATCTCTCTTTAATAGACTCCTTGGCAGGATATCACATCGCTCTGGTTCTATGGATTCATTTATAAATTATCCATTCTCTCCATTCCTTCATGCAGTTTTTCTGCTACCTTGGATGGAAATGAGGATAGTAGTGATGGAGGTGGATACGATGGTAATACTAATGGTTTGTATAATTTCAATTGCAAGACTGTGAGATAGGAGGAGAGGAGTGGAATCTTTGCTCCTTGTTTAATCAGAGATTTGTGAAGCTCATAGAATCTAACAAATCTAGCAATGTCAAAGAAAGAAGCAGTTAGTCCAGGGGTAGGCAACCTTGGCTCTTTTATGACTCGTGGACTTCAACTCCCAGAATTCCTGAGCCAGCCGTGCTGAGGGGAAAGGGAGAGGTTTCCAAGCTGAGCCATGCTGGCTCAGGAATTCTGGGAGTTGAAGTCCACGAGTCATAAAAGAGCCGAGGTTGCCTACCCCTGAGTTAGTCTTTTCCCCCTCTCTGAGGAAAAGCTCAAATAGAGCACATTTCAAGGGTTCTATGAAGAATGCTTTTAGTAAGGAGTTAGACAACTAAGGGGGCAGCTGGCTCAGTGGTTGAAGACACCGAGCTTGTCAGCTGGAAACCTGACAGTCCAGGTTCAAGACCTGAGCACCTTGTGATGGGGTGAGCTCTTGTACTTGCCTCAGCTCCTGCCCACCTAGCAATTAAAAAGCATGCAAATGTGAGTAGGTAAACAGGTATAGCTTTGGTGGGAAGGTAACAGCGTTCAGCACACCTCGGCATATAGTGGCCACATGACCATGGAAGCATCTGGCTACCTCGGCTAAGAAACGGAGATTAGTGCCACCCCCTAGAGTCGGATATGACTGGACAGGGGAAACCTTTACTTTTACTTTTAAGACACCTCAGAACCCTTTAATGAAATACTGAAGAGACTGGTGTAATGTGGATTAATGGCCTTAAGAGGATGAGTCTGGTTTGAACTTCAGGATGGAATTTATGTATACGCTGTATGTTTTTAATGGTCCCCCTCTCTCACAGAAAATTGCCCTAAATGCAGGAAATGAGCACATCAGGAAGAGCACTGAAGAAAGGCTTGGTTTGGGGTTATTTTTGAGGTTATAGATCTGAAATTCAATGTCACAATGGTGTACTAAAGAGGTGGTACTGTAGTTGATTTTTAAAAAAATAAAAAAACCTTATAAGCAGGAGGTTTATTTGTTTGAAAAACATTAGGGCTCCCACCAATCAAAAATGCGTACTTCAGAATTCCACCACCTTAGCCAACTATTTTCCACTTGAACTAGCAAAAAGACCAATCAGGAACCAATTTGGAATATCGCTAAATACGGAGAGAGTTGTAGATTTGATCACATAGCTTTCCCATGGAGCAGATGGAATTTTGCTTGTCTTTAGTGCCTGAATTCCTGGTTCACTTCTTTTCTCTTTTTTCTAGTCAGTGTATTTATTCAAAGTAATGCTTTGAACGTGAAAGTCTGTAGATAAGACACATTTTCTGCGATGAGCATTTTTTTTTCCAGTTCTGCTCTTCCATTAGATAGAATGACTATCTAAATGCATCTGAACATTGTGATAACCATAAACAATGTGGTCTTCATTGAAACTCAGTTTGTTGTTGTTGTTGTTACCAATAAGGACAATCATGTATTCTCACATAGAGATGGCCTTCCTCTAGCCGCAGAGCAGGATGATCTATCCAAATACAGTTTAAATATTAAAAAACTGAGAGTGATAGAAAGCAGAGGTCTTGAACGTGGCTGTCAGAAGTTGTAGTTGAGAGAACAGATGGAGTAGGCACTTAGCTTATCTCTGAATGATGCTCTCCCTCTCTGGTGCAATGTGTTGTTATTTCTATTTCAATTACAGTAATTATTTTCAAAGCCACATACATGCATTTAGTGTATGCCTAAGTGGTGATACTGAAGTCCTTGCAAAATCCATTTTAAGATGATACTAATATTATTTGTATCATTGCATTTGTGAAACTTTACAAAGTAAATGTTTTTTAATACAAATATACAGTTAAAATGAAACAAAAGGAGGCAAAGATAGGAAAAAGAAAAATGGGGTGATGAATTTATTTTTTATGACTTCCATTTGCAATAGTTTGATAAGGATGATGTTTGACAGCATTATTTAAGGCTTTCGGCAACTTTAGCAAGCTATCTTTCCTGGGAAAGAGAATGAATGAAATCCAGATATGGACATTTGTGACCTGATAATATTCAAGTAAGTACAGTGTAATACATTCTACATAAAACAGTACTGAAAACTTTCAAACTAGCCCTTCTAAAGAGAATGGCAAACCACTCTCATATTGGTGCCCATGAATCTGTCCATGAAGTTACCAGGAGTTGTGTTTGACTCAAGGGAAACTTTTTCTTAATATATTTTAATCTTTTATATATATTTTTAGTCAGTGTATTTATTCAAAGTAATGCTTTGAACGTGAAAGTCTGTAGATAAGACACATTTTCTGCAATGAGAATTTATTTTTCATTTCTGCTCTTCCATTTCACCCTGTTTATAAAATGATAGAATGACTATCTAAATGCATCTGAACATTGTGATAACCATAAACAATGTGGTCTTCATTGAAACTAATTTTGTTATTTTTGTTGTTGTTGTTATTGTTGTTACCAATAAGGACAATCATGTATCTGTCCATGAAGTTACCAGGAATTGTGTTTGACTCAAGGGAAACTTTTCCTTAATATATTTTAAACATTTATATTTACCCTACTACAGTGATGGCGACCTTTTAGAGACCAAGTGTCCAAAAACTGGCCCCGCCCCCGCTCCACCCCCTGCCCCGACCCCACCCCGCCTCCCCGCAGGGCCACTCACCGTCTCCAGGGCCTGCTGCAGATTGCCCAGGCAGCCCAGCAGTGCCATGGCGGCCACGCCCTCTTCCCACGCCCCGCAGCATCAACTGTGCATGATGGGGCGTGAGGCCAGATTCTTGTCTATGCTGCCTGGCTGCCATGTTCTTGGCTGTGCTGCTCCACATGGGCCACACTCAGGGGCGACTCTTCTCCAGGGGGGCTGCTGGTGAGGAGGGGGTCACGGGGGAGGCAAGGCTGGGACAATGGCACGTGTGCCCACAGAGAGGGCTCTGAGCGACACCTCTGGCACGCGTGCCATAGGTTCACCACCACTGCCCTACTATATGCTTCAGGTTTAATCTATATTATAATAATAATAAAGTTGGAAGGGATCTTGGAGGTCATCTAGTCCAACCCCCTGCTCAGGCAGGAAACCCTATACCATTTCAGACAAATGGCTGTTCTATCTCTTCTTAAAGACTTCCCGTGTTGGAGCATTCACCACTTCTGGAGGCAGATTGTTCCACTAGTTAATTGTTCTAACTGTCAGGAAGTTTCTCCTTAGTTCTAGGTTGCTTCTCTCTTTGGTTAGTTTCCATCCATTATATGAACTATCTCTGAATTAGGGCTGAAAGGCAAAGCAAAATTGCTTTATATAAATGACATAGATCCATCTATAAAGAGTTTAGGTTAGAAAAAAATATTTTTAGAAATTCAGGTTAAAACCAGACCTCTCTTTGTCTCTTAACTTTCCTGTTTTTTTCATGATTAAGGGCAGGATTAAACTTAAGTCTCTTAGGATTGTTTATAGCCATCTAAATCATGTTCTGTTCAGAGAGGGAGGGGAGGGCATGAAGCAGACAACCTAAGAGGTGCCACACATTCTTCAATAAGAGATAACTGGATGATTTAAGGTACAAGCTTGTTTGAGAATGGATGAAAAGGATTGGAACTACAGCCCTGTGTTTAGCCACATATCATGAGAGCCAGGTGTTTTCCTTCAATGGATAAATTATTTGTTGCCGTTATTCATTTAGGTCATCTTATACCCAATGAATTATTCATTCCAGCATCTCCATGAGCTAATCAGGATGATCAAATATGAGGTCAGAAAGCAATTTTTCCTGGGAAGGGAACAGAAGCAGTCTATAGCAAGGACAAGATTAGCACTTTTAAACTATCTCTATTTGAGTACTTCTAGAAAGCTTACTGATAACAGTATTGGCTCCCTATCTTTAATACTCAAAGATCTAGGGCAGGTAGCACATTGTATAATAAATTGTGTAATTTTGCAACATTTTCCTACTTATTTTGAAAAATTCAGTTGGCTAGCTGTAGTTGAGTTCACCCATAGTGCTTAATCATTACTTTGGCTAATCGTGGCTTGATGAAGAAGCCATAATTGGTGGGTTGTTAAAATACCCTAAGTGATTTTTTTTTAAAGTACAATTTAGTGCAACTTTTGAACTTAGAATATGGTTTGGATATTAAAACAGTTTGGATGTTAAAACAAATCACGCATTCTAGCTTGGTGAAGGTATTAGACACATATTTGTTTATTATCAGACCACGGTGAATTATCCCTTTATTTCTTAAGGTTTCTTTCTTTGCTTTCTGGAAGTCTGGCAGCAGCCCTTTATGTACTAAGGAGAACTGGATATGACCTTTTATTTGAAGCAAAACCTCTGTTGCATACCTTAAAACTCACTCCAATCTTATGATTCTTATGATTCTGTTACTCCTAAGTAACAGTAAATCTGCACAAGCCTGAATTTTAGTCTTAGGTGGAGTTTATTTATCTGCCTGGTTCTGACAGCTTAAAGATCTCACAGCTCGTCTTGCAACATCCATAGCAGTCTTGATAGTTGATCAATTGACGCACCAAAATAAGTTGGAGATAAATTGGAGGACGCAATTATTAGATTCTGCATGAGATATCAGAGAAAAATAACAAGTGTTGATCCAAAGCAAACAAGAACAAGTAAACAAACGTCCAGCTTCATAATTCACTTCTTGCAAAGCACCTTCCACACACTCAAGAGCCACCACCAGTTTCCATGTCGCTTGAGGCACTTTCTTCTGTGTGTTATAAGTCAAACAAGACTGTCTAAACATCTCTGTCCATTGGTTGTTATATAGCAGATCTTTTTCTAAACAAAGAAAATGCAGCCAAGCGGAAGCGAGCATGGAAGAAAACATGGAAAGTCTGCTTCAAGGTTAAACCTCAAGGTTAAAAGAGCTGTATGAAAAAGCTACAAATTTTTTTTCCCTTTCATCTCTACCAACATTGTTATTCACAACACCCTTTCCCAAACATGGGATTTTGTAACTTGAAAGCTGATTTGGAAACAGGTTGAGGAAAGGAGGTTTATATAATACTTTTTAAATGTTCAGAATTTTTCATTTACGAAATCTCAGCTGGCCTTACCTGACTGAACAACATAGAGCAATAATATTGCCATATGGCAGTGTTTTTCATCCTCAGCAACATTAAGATGTGTGGACTTCAGCTTCCAGAATTCTCCAGTCAGCATGCTAGCCAGGTAATTCTGGAAGTTGAAATCCACACATCTTAAAATTGCTGAGATTGAGAAACACTGTTACACTTCATTTAGAGAAGGATGACACTAAGAAAAAAAAAGTGCCTATCTATAGCTACCCTAATAAAGCACATAAAAAACAGAATTGTGCTCATAACACTGTGTCTGCCATCATGTTTTTCTCACCTTGCAGACACCTCTGTCAGCACCCCTGATCTTATGAAAATTCAGTAGTTGTCTCCATGTGCTTTTAAACTGTAAAGGCCAAAATAATATTTTTTAAGTAAAAATAGGACTTCCTTGAAGTTCAATTCTCTTCCTAAAATTACATTCTATATGCAGGATGCATATGTCCCCCTACATCATTTTATAATGCTGTCGCACTTAACAATCTTGAACTGCCATCAATGTCCCTGATGCAATACTTGAATAGTATTTAATGTAAGCCTTTGTATATGTTTAGAACTTTCAGAGAGATAAATTATCAGTACTGACAGGGCAAGCTACTATAAATAAACAGAGAGCAAACCCACTCCTAATCTGGTACCTAAACATCTGCAAGCAACAAACAAGTTCAGAGAGCACTAAGGATTCCACAGAGAAATAAATTACACCATACAGTATATATTAAAGTAATAAAATGCTGCACCATGTGCAAGTGTCGGGTGCACCATGGTAAGCCCACATAGCCACACAGCTTTGAAAGCTGAAATGGCTTCCAAGTGCCATCTGAGGTCCTGGTTATCACCTATTAAAGACCTAGGAGCCCTGGTAGTGCAGTGGTTAGAATGCAGTATTGCAGGAAAACTCTGCCCACAGCCTGGAGTTTGATTCTGATGGGGCTCAAGGTTGTTTTAGCCTTCAATCTATAGGGATTGTACAAAAGGGTATTCTTGTTGTTAGCCTAATTATCGCCATTTTGCTTCTGTAAACTGTGCTTGCGTTAGGGATGCCATTTTGTGAAGGCAGGAAGAACACGTACACAGACCCAGAGATAAGGAAAAGAGCGGGAAAGGAATGAAATGTGATTGGCTGATATTATGTGTACTGACATGGTGAACTTTATGATTGGTTATTGCCTGCCTATATAAAGAAGTGCCTAACTGACCAGTATGTGGCACTTCTGAACGCAGCTGGCAGTGTTTTAGATAGTGTTCCACCCAGCAACTTCACTTGGCCAAATAAAGTTCTGTTTCTCTTGGAAGTCTCTGCTTGAGTCTCCTCTTGGAACCTCAAGTTCTTTGGGTAGCTGTTGACCCTTACAAATCCTTCTGAGGCTGGTAAAATGAGAAGCCAGATTGTTGGAAGCAATATGTTTACATTGCAAACTGCCCAGAGAGTGTTGTAAAGCACTATGGGGCAGTATATAATCCAAGTGCTATTGCTACATGTCTGAGGGCCAATTATTTCCACTTCCTGCCCATAAACTGGCAAAGTTAGCATACTCCAGGTATTTCTCTGCTGTTATCTACCAAGGCTGGGAACCACACCTTCACTGTTGTGCACCTTCCATCCAGCTTCAAATGTTTTAGACTCTGTTAGTTTAGGACCAGGATGTTAACTGATCCCGATATATAGGGGTAGTGAGTTTTCCATTTGGACAATTTATTACAAGTCTAAATTAAATTATCAGCAAGATGGATTCTGTAATTAATGAAAGCGAAGGAATTAGGAGTGGAGTCAACATTCAAAAAAATCTCATATCATTTTATAAAAACAAAATGGCTTAAAAGAAACACATTTAAAACTTAGGTGAGCAAAAATAGATTTGAAGATGGAATACCTGATGAAAATTTAGGAGCTACAATAAAAGCATCTGGATTGGATATTCAGCAGTCGGAAAGTAGGGAGAAATCAGTCCAGCACTTAAGCGTTTCTATGCAGAACTTAGTCTTGTAGAATTCAATTACAGTTTCTCCCAGGAAAGTATGTTTAAGATTGCAGTCCCGTGTGCATCTGCGTCAATATTGATTTTCTAATCCCAGGCGGCCTTTGTGTACTACTATTGTTACAATGCAGTCCCAAGCAAGCTTCTTCAGAAGTAATTCCTACTGAACTCTATACAGTGTTCTCTAGTAAAGGAGAAAAAAAAATGCCCAAGCTTGATCGTGAGAAACTTGATCGTGGTGATGGCCTCCATACAGTTTTATTGGTACTTATAAGGAAGATGTTTGCCACTGTATTTCTCTGGAATGTTTTTGTTTTCAAATGTTAGGCAGTCTAGTGAACAATCCTGAAATTTTCAGGTGGCCCCCATCCAGGTACCTAGCCACCATGGACAGATCCATATAATCCAGGATTCTATGTGCCCAGAAAAAAAAGCCCCCCCCCCAAAAAAAAGAGAAGGGAGGCCAGGAGAATGGCAAAATGCTAGCCCCATTTTATTATGTAGTTGGTTTTGGACTGGGTAAAAAAGATTTAACAGAAATAGAAACTATTTAGAAACATATCCTCATGGAGCACAAGCCTTTTAAAATTAAACATTAATTGTAAAATTAATGTTTAAATTAAAATTAAATTAAATGTTACAAAATCTAAGGAAGGCTGCTTGCAGATGTATTTATATAAATAAATAATATAGTTAAAATTAAATTAAATGTTATGGAATCTAAGGAAGGCTGCTTGCAAGTGTATGTATGTATGTATGTATGTATGTATGTATGTATGTATGTATGTATGTATGTATGTGTCATGTGTGACTAATGAAACACTTCAAAGAACTTTCAGGCATGGTTTAACCTAAAAAACCTTTTATTAGTGTAGACCGGTGTCAGCACGGCATGGTGGATGCCAAGATCTGAATTTCCCTTCCTTTGCACATAACATTCCAGGCATTTCCCCTCCCCTATTTTGGGGTCATGATTCACATCTTCCAATTAACCTGGAGGGTAAAGATTCACTTCCATTCCTTTTCCTGGGCTTTCCTTATAATTCTCCTCCCCTTTCTCTGTTATCTGAATTAACTCTAAAAATACCAGACAGTTCTGCATATTTTGTCAAAGCAAGAATATTCAATATTAGCAGCGTTGACAGTATGTATGTATGTATGTATGTATGTATGTATGTATTTATTTATTTATTTATTTATTTATTTATTTATTAGATTTATGTTCTGCCTTTATTCTGCACAGCTCAAGGCAGGATGGATGGTGATCTAGCTAATTTCCCCCCACAACTAAAACATTTCCAGGTGTCTAGTTAAAGAGAGGTGAGAAACAGAAGTTGGATGTCTTCTATTATTCCTTCTTGAACCCTTGAACAAGTATTCATGCTCCCTGAATACTTTGATTGAATCAGCTTTTAACATTTCACTATATTTCACATTCTTTCATCTGTTATTGTATTATAATTTGCATCCCTTTATCTTTCATTTTCAGTATGGATAAAGCGTGTGTCCATTATACTAGACCGTTCAAAGTGACCACGGCGCTGTAAAAAGCGATTTATGATCATTTTTCACACTAAACAACCGCTGAAGCATCCCCAAGGTCATGTGATCAAAATTCAGAGGCTTAGCAACTGCCTCATATTTATGATGGTTGCAGTGTCCTGGGGCCACGTGATCACCTTTTGTGACCTTCTGGCAAGCAAAGTCAATGGGGAAGCCAGATTCACGTAACAACCATGAATGGTTCACTTAACAACAGTGGCAAGAAAGGTTGTAAAAGGGTACAAAACTCATTTAACAAATGTCTCCCTTAGCAACAGAAATTTTGGGCTCAGTTATGATTGTAAATTGAGGACTACCTGAAACCTATCAGTTATAAAGTCCTCAGTCATAAAATTGCCTTCCTGTTTCTTTCAAAGTCAGTTATGCAGAGGGCTGATGGCTGAGTCCTGTTGACTTAATCCTAGAAGTGACTGACTGGCCCTAAGTCATCCAGTGACTCTCCTGGCTAGGAATAAACCTGAACCTGGGTCTCTGGTTTATTCTAACATACTTTATCCTCTGTGCCACACTACCTCTGTAGTTCCAAGGAGTAAAAACTAATAAAAGCCAGATTTACAATGACAACAAAAATTTAAAAATACAGGTTGCATTGCAACCTTGTGAACAGGACTTCAAGCTGTGAAGCTGTTCTTGATCTGAACTTATGGAAGCTCTCAACGGCGCAACATGGTTTCATTAAAGTTATATTAGTCTTTGGAGTGGCTAAAAGGGTCTCGCCAGTTATTCATGAGAAATGAGATCAGTCTATTGGCAACACCATTCATTAATCTGATTTCTTTCGAAATGCTCTGAGTGGACATGATATGGTAGCCGGATCTGCATTTTAGATGCCTGTAATTATATTGATAGGATATGAAGGGGGGGGGGAAATACTGAGCTGACTGTTGCCGCAGTGCAGGGAGATGAGATAATGGAACAGCACTAGGCAGCCCTCTTCTGCAAGAGGATTGCAAAAAAAAAAAAAAAAGGACAGGTTTTTCCATTGCCAGTTTCAGCAGCTTTTTGCTGATAGGTGCGACCTTTTCCTAGTAACTGTGAAAAAAACAAAATCCTGATCAAAGAAGATAGCAAGGAGGCACTTCAGCCACACACTTGCAAGTAAACAGGTAAACCACCATTAGAAAGTACTTGAGTTAACATGTGAGTGTCAGTCGTGAAGAACTGGTGCATAACCACCTCTTCTTATTGTTATTGTGCTACCCTTCCCCTTAAGCCATGTCCTCATAGAACAGGGGTGTCAAACTCAATTTCATTGAGGGCCGCATCAGCATTGTGGTGCCTGCAGGGGGGCTGGGTGGGTGTGGCCCACTAGGTGGGCATGGCTGCGGTGGTCACAGCTGACTGGATGGGCATGGCTGCAGTGGGTGTGGCCACCTCGACATTGCTTGTGGGGGCTGTGCAGGGTTGGGGGAGATCCAGGGGGTCTCTGGTGGGTGGGACGGTGGGCAGGAAGCTCATCCTGCAGGGTGAGGAGAGGAGAGGCAGGGCGGGGGTGCCATTGCCATGGGGCAAGGCAAGGTGAGGCAGGGGCTGGGGCGGCTGCTGCCTGACACCATCAGCCCCCGCAAACAGAGGCCAGGGGGCTGGCCCCTTGACTGGTGTATTCTGGGGCTCCACAGCCCACTGCAAATACCAGGTCAGCCCTCCAGCAGCAGATGAAGGAGGGGGGAGGCACATGAAAGGGCCGGGTCCAGGGTGGTGGGGGCCAGTCCCTCACCATCTTCAGAGCATCTCCGCAGGCCAAATTTCAGCCAATTGCGGGCCAGATCTGGTCCGTGGGCCTTGTATTTGATATATCTGGTATAGGGTCTCCTGCTTGAGCAGGAGATTGGACTAGATCACCTACCGGATCTCTTCCAACTCTGTTATTCTGTTAATATGCTGATTCTGTAAACTGCTTAGAGAGTGCTATAAAGTACTATAAAGTAGTATATAAGTGCTATTGCTATTAAGATCTCTAAAATCTGTTGGCCTTGTCATTCATTAGCATGGAGGGGCTGGGAACAGGGGAAAGATAAGTATCGGTAATGGGAACAGTAAAGTTTACCTTGGCAGAATCTTCTGCTGACTCGAGCATAGAGAAGACCTTACAGCATGCCAACAAAAGAAATCTGTAGCAATGATTGAAGCTGCTCAAATGAGAGCTTTATGGGTTTACCACAAAAATCAGCTGGCCACAATAAGAGCAGAGATCAATAAATGATTTTTTTTTTCTTCCACCTCTTTCCCCTTCTCCCCTATAGTATACAACTGTAGAAGTGGATGGCTTTCCATAAGCGATTCTGAACTCTGCCATCTACATAGACCCCATTCCATGGCACAGTTTCTCCCTCTCCCAACCTCAGTTCTTATCTTTTGAGTTCCCTTCACACACAGGGCAATGCGAGAAGGGAGGAACTTCTGCAGTGAGTGGTAGAAGCAATTCTTTGGAGGATGTGCATTGGGCTAGTCAATGATGCAAATGGTGGGGGCCAGGAATTACAGGGTGGGACAGGCATTTTGGATACTATAACTGGGCACAAGAAGAGGTGAAGAGTGATGTTTGCATAAAACCACAATGATGTCATAATGATGATGTATCTGATAATAGCATCTCATAAATATAGTGAGTTGCATTACGATCTTCTTAAACATGTTAAATTATTTGCCCATGCACAGGTAACAGAATAACAGACCTGGAAAGGAATTTGGAGGTCTTTTAGTACAACCTTCAGACAGGAAACCCCATAACATTTCAGACAAATGGTTGTCCAATCTCTTCTTTAAAACCCCCAGTGTTGGAGCACCCACAACTTCTGGAGGCAAGCCATTCTACTGATTAATTGTTCTGTCAGAAAATTTCTCCTTAGTTCTAGGTAGATTCTCTCCTTGATTAGTTTCCATCCGTTGCTTCTTGTTCTGCCTTCAGTTGCTTTGTAGAATAGGCTGATCCCCTCTTTTTGTGGCAGCCCCTTAGACATTGTTCCTTCTTTTTACTAGACTAGACATACCCAATTCCTGCAGCTGTTCTTTATATGTTTTAGCCTCCAGTCCCCTAATTATCTTGGTTACTCTTCTCTACACTCTTTCTAGAACAGGGGTGTCAAACTCAATTTCATTGAGGGCCACATCAGCATTGCGATTACCCTTGGGGGGCCGAGTGGGTGCAGCCTACTGGGTGGGCGTGGATGGAGTGGGTGTGGCCTACTGGGCGGGCATGGCCAGCTCTACATCGTTCGCGTCAAGGGTGCCTGTGGGGGCCTGGGCAGGAGTGGGACAGATCTGAGGGTTTGGTCCATTTCTTCATTCCTCACAAAGGATGACACCTCCCCAGCATGCACCCAGGGGGTGGGGCTGATGCGGCAGGGGCTGGTTCCTCACTGTTTCCAGACGGCCTTGTGGAGCTAAGACTGAATGCATTTCAGCATAGATGGCCACCACAAAATTGTACATTTGCTCCCAGCTGGCCTGGACCAGGGTCAAGGCAGTGGGGGCCATTCCCTCACTGTTTCCAGGATGGCTTCGCGGGCCACATGAAACCACTTTGCGGGCTGCATTCGGTCCACGGGCCTTGTGTTTGACATGTCTGTTCTAGAGTCTCAATATCTTCTTTATATTGTGGTGACCAAAACTGGATGCAATATTCCAAAAATGGTCTTACCAGGCTTTATAAAGTGGTACTAACACTTTGACATGTGGAAAGCCATGGAGGGAATATGCAGGAACCTGTGTTTATTTTCTAAATGAAGTGAAGCTTATAGTTTATACTACAATTCCCACGTGTTTCTGCTCCTGATATGAAACTGTGGCACCAATTTTCAGCAGTATGATTAGCAGGGTCTCAGGTGGCAGTAATGGGGGAGGGATGAATGCACAGAAAGAATTTCAATAGCCAAAGAAAATGGCTTGTTTAATACCCCAGTTTGGCTGAATTCACATTCTGCTCTAAATTATTACCTACAATCTGTAAGTCACAATGGTAGGGTTCACACAACAGATCAAATCAGAGCTAAACAACCCATTTGGTGGCTAATACAATATGTGAATAGAATGAACCTTTTCTCTCTCTCAATTATACACAGGATTTATATTCATTTATTTGGAATCTTTAAAGAGGACATAACAAATTCTTAACATAGTATCAAAAGATTGTCTTTGTAACCAGGTTCCATCAGCATGGCCTAACATAGGGGTAGGCAACCTTGGCTCTTTTATGACTCGTGGACTTCAGCTCCCAGAATTCCTGAGCCAGCCAAGCTGGCTCAGGAATTCTGGGAGTTGAAGTCCACGAGTCATAAAAGAGCCAAGGTTGCCTACCCCTGGCCTGACAGAACTAGTATCTTTCCAAGAATGGCAATTCTTCCCGATTAGTTTACAGAATCTGAGATGGATGTGTGAATGATGAATTATAAATAGTGTAATCTCTGCTTGGTGGGATTCCTTGCTGGTGTTGTTTCTTCTTGCCCACCCTCCTCAAAATACATAAATCGAAGCAGTGAATTTCTGAATCTGGTCATAAAATGTCTCTCTCACTATGTATCTTCTCTGAAATCCATTACAGCTTTATAAATAGCACCTGCTTGTTTGTTTTCTCCTATCATCCTTCTTCTTTCATTCCAAATCCTGTACAGTAAAAGAAAAAAAGAAAAGCTATGGATGATATATTATAGAATATTTAGTGTGATTGGGATGCTTTCCCATGGATCAGCTTTTAGACATTAATTATGGTACCAATAATAATTAAAATACTAAATGCAATTTATGTAACATTTTTCTAAAGAGTATCTTGCATTTTAAGATATTGAGTTCACACAACATTTTTAGGACCACACAAACCATATTTTGGGCTAGAACAATGTGAGACCCCAGACACTGCTTGCTTGTTCATAGTGTAACATGTTCATAGCATAACCCACCATTATCGTTTGTTAACTGTGATTGTATGAAACTAGCAACCATAGTTTATTACCAAACATGATTTAACAAAATAATGGCTTTCCAAGTCAGTAGTTTGGATGAAGGCCCCTCTTCCTGGCTTGACTGTAAACTGGCTAAGTATCTCGGCTCCTGTGTATATTTATTTTGGAGGCTTTTTTATTGTTTTTTATTGTTTTTATTGTTTTAATTGTAGTATATTTTTTTAGTTGTAAACTGCTCAGAGACATTGACTGAGATGGGTGGCTGTAGAAATTGAATGCGTAAATAAATTAAAAAATGAGAGATGCAGCTTGATTTTTCAGACTTTAGGAAGAAAACAAAAATAGCAAGAACCTGAGAAAAATATAATTAAAATCTAAATAACATTTGGCTGTTTTTAACTGAATCTTCCAATAAGCTACAGTACCTCACTCTCTCCCTTGGTCAGACTGAAGGCACAGAATGAGAGAGATGTCTAACCTAGAGATTATATATAGTCCTCAACTTATAGCTATTTGTTTAGTGACCACTGAAAGTTACAACAGCACTGGAAAAAAATGATTTTAAACCAATCCTCATACTTACAACCCTCACAGCACCCCCATGGTCACATGATCAACATTCCGTTGCTTGGCAACCAGCCTGTATTTACGATGGTTGCAGAATCCCAAAATATGATCACCATTTGGGACTTTCCCAGCTGGCTTCCAACAAACAAAATCATTTGAGGAAGTCAGATTTGATTAATGACCACACGATTCACTTAACAAGAGCAATAATTCACTTAACAACTGTATCAAATTTTTTTATCAAATCTGGAGCAATTCATCTGAGAACCACATCGCTTAGCAATGGACATTTTGGTCACCAATCTAGTCATAAGTCAAGGACTTCCTGTACTGCCTCAGACTTTTTCTCATCTCATACATACCTTACCTGTAAATAGTTAGATAAATATTATTCCATATTAACTCAACACAATTGCCGCCCCAGTGACCGAAAGGACTCCAATTTTTGAATATTATCAAACACCTTTTGGGGCTAAAGAGTCATTGCTTTCTTTTAAAAGCATCCAGACACATACTTCTCCATATGTTGTGATATTAATGCATACATGAACTGGCAGCTGAATTTTATAATTTCTGCGTATACGAGAGGGAAAGCACTCTGCAGTGTTATAGTAGACCAGGTTATTCTTTTCACTTACAGGCAAAGAAAGAAAGAAGCAAGGAAGGGACTTTGTGTCTCTTGGTATTTTATCTGGTCTACTAATAACTGTATCAGCAGGTTTATAAGCTGATGTTCTTTTAATTGTTTCGCCCCCTCCTCTCATATGCATAAACTAATGGGCACACTACTTCTTGTCTTTTTTTTTTTAACTGCTAATGGTTTCTCCAGTAATATAAAATGAATGATGGCACAGTCTGAGATAAACAAAAGAAAAAAATCAATATGCATCCAGAGACCCCAACTGTAAAAGCAGGAAAAAGCTGCCTCTGCAAGA
>NW_015386368.1:399903-418058 GCF_001527695.2 Protobothrops mucrosquamatus | reverse complement strand
CTTCAGCATCTTTCAATCCTTCCTTCCTTCCTTCCTTCCTTCCTTCCTTCCTTCCCTCCCTCCCTCCGTCCTTTCTGACTTCAGCATCTTTCAGTCCTTCCTTCCTTCCTTCCTTTCCTTCCTTCCCTCCTTCCCTTTCTGACTTCAGCATCTTTCAATCCTTCCTTCCTTCCCTCCCTCCCTCCCTGACTTCAGCATCTTTCAGTCCTTCCTTTCTTTCCTTTCCTCCTTCCCTTTCTGACTTCAGCTTCCTTCCTTCCTTCCTTCCTTCCTGTATATTTGGCTGAGCCAAATTTTCTTTTAAATCTTTCCTTCATCGATCCAGGGGAGTGTACACTGTACCCTTGTCTCTCTGTTTGTTTTAGCTTTATTACATTTTTGTGGAGGCCATAGAAATAGATTTTGTGAGTCACCAACGTCTTTTCCCCTTTCCTTGACCCCATCCCCTTTCCCTCTAGGACATGTGCCGAGTTCTCTCCTGCCACACCAATTCGGCCGATCAATCCACCTGCTCTCGGCTCCATGTCCCGCTTCTGGATGGGACCGAATGTGGGATCAACAAGGTAAAAATCAATTTTTTTTCTTGCTAGCGAGAGGGTAATCACACGATGCTCAAACTCACGCCCAGCTTGGACCCAGGAGCTCTGACTATCTCCTGCCAGATGCTCCTGGAATGAATGTGAAAATGTAAAGCTGGTTTGTCATAAACTGTGGTTCCCTCCTGATCCGCTTCTGGGTGGATAACTGGGCTGATTTTTCCGGCAGTGGTGCGCCAAAGGACGCTGCAGTTCCCTAGAAGATCTGTCTCCGGTTAGCATGGTGCATGGACAGTGGTCCAGCTGGACCTCTTTCTCTGCCTGTTCCCGGAGCTGTGGAGGGGGCATTGCAACGAGACAGCGACAATGCAACAACCCCAGGTAAACGAGACCTCCATCTTCCCAATTTGACACATGCCTCTCATCCAGGGCTTAGATGGCACGGATCAAGGGTTAGATGCTTGCCCTTCCAGATGTCGTTGACCTATAATTCCCAAGCTACCTAGCCAGCTGGCCCAATGCCCAGGTCTTTGATCCCATATGAATGGTCATCAGAGTCAAGGCCATCCAAATCCCCAGAAGATACAGCTGTTCCAGAGGTCAGGGACACCCGGATCCAGACGTTCCTTTTCTTTTCAGACCTGCTTTTGGTGGCCTGCCGTGCCAAGGGGAAGCCTTGCAAGCTGAGATGTGTAACTTGCAGGTAAGTGGACTTTAGACTGCTTTCCATTTCTAAAGAAGCGACTGGTTGGGTGTCCGTATGCCTGGATTGTCTTGCAGGATTTCCTGCACGTAAGAATGAGTTTGGAACCTTAGTCTGAAGGAGCATTAAGGTGGGGAGTAGAGTGTGTTGGGAAGCCACCAGTCCCAGTTGCCGTTGGCCATTCTTATCTCGAGGGAGGCTCCAAAATCTGATTTCTCCTAGAAGTAGAACGGGCAGTGACCAGAGGTGAGACGTCCTGGAAAAGACGGTAGACGCAGCAAAGATTCAGCCTGTCTTTTCATTTGTTCATCATCCCCCTGTTTACACACTCATTCACGCTATCTTGGCAAGTGCAGATTTGCAGTCTGGTGTTCCACCGTTAGATACTTCCACTTGGAAGGGACGGAAAAATCTGAAGGCCTAGTTCTCGGGGAGGACTAATCCCTCAAAAGCAAAGTCCATCCCTTCCTTCGGGGAAAAAAAAAGAGAGAGAGCGAATGTGGCCTTGAGCTTTTGATTTCTCCTTCCCCAAAGCCCTGCCTGAAGACCCAGATGGACTTCATGGATGAGCAGTGTTCAGCAACCAACGTGAAGCCCCTCTACCTCCATCGGCAGTTGCCTTCCTTCTACAAGTGGGTTTCAGCAGCCAGCTATGCAAAAGGTACCTTGGTTTGGGATGACAAACCAGGGAGGAACTACTACTACTACTACTACTACTACTACTACTACTACTACTACTACTACTACTACTACTACTACTTCTTCTTCTTCTTCTTCTTCTTCTTCTTCTTCTTCTTCTTCTTCTTCTTCTTCTTCTTCTNCTCTCAGCCCAACCTACCTCACTTGCTGTGGGGAAAATAGGTGGAGGAAGGTGTGTTGGATATGTCTATGGATATTCTCAATCATCCACATCAGGGGTCTTCAAACGTGGCCCTTTTACGACTGGTGGATTTCAACTCCCAGAATTCCTCAGCCAGGCACGCCTGGCTGAGGAATTCTGGGAGTTGAAGTCCACCAGTCATAAAAGAGCCAAGTTTGAAGACCCCTGATCCAGATCACGGTTGTCCCAAAGGTGCTTTTCCAAAAGGCAACTGGACTCTGCTTGGTTTTTTTTTTTCCCCCTTGAAAACATTTCACTTCTCATTCAAGATGCTTCTTCAGTTCTAAACTGAGTGGTGGGGAATGGAAGGATTTATATTCTTTGCAATTATCTGGCCAATAGCCCTCTGAGGGCCTCTTATTTCTCTCAGCAAGGTTTTATCCGTGTGCGTGGCAAGAAGGTTTACATCAGAGCGGTGAAGAAGCAACACCAATGCTACTTGGTGGACCCCCATCTCCTCAGGCCCCACATCGTCTTCAGCAGTGTGCAGAACGATTCCGCATCAGCACAGACAAGTAAGATGGTCTTTCATGGAAATGAGAGAGACTCCAGAAGTGAAGGGACAGCCTTTTATTTTTTTCCCCTTAAACCTGTCCGTGTGACTCAGTGGTTCTTGGAAACTCAAACAAAAAAAAACAAGAGGTTAGGTATCTATAATACTCCACTTCTTTAAACGTCGGGCTGCCGTGTTTTGTGGTGCTTTCACCGTTCCAACTTCTCTGTGTGTCGTTGCAGGTGGAAAGGTTTCGTCCCGGATTCGCAGAGTGGTGGAGGAGAAGGTGAAACATCTGGAGCTCTTGGTGGTGGTAGGGCCAGATGTTCACCAGTTCCACAAAGAAGACACTGAGAGGTACATCCTCACCAACCTCAACATTGTGAGTTCTTTTGGGGCTACACATGTGGAAATTCCTTCCTTCTTTCCTTCCTCCCTCCCTCCCATCCATTTCTCATTCCCACCTTCTTCCTTCCTTCCCCTTTTTAATTCCTTCCTTCCTTCCCTTCCTTCCTCCCTCTCATCTCTCATTCCCATCTTCTTCCTTCCTTCCCTCTTTTAATTCCTTCTTTCCTCCCTCCCTCCCTCCCTTTCATCTCTCATTTCCATCTTCTTCCTTCTTTCCCTCCCTCTTTTTAATTCCTTCCTTCCTCCCTCCTGCTCAACTCTCATTCCCATCTTCCTTCCTTCCCTCCCTCTTTTTAATTCCTTCCTTTCCTTCCTTCCTTCCTTCCTCCATCCCCCCTAGCTGCATATATTTTTCTCTGCAAGTAATAATAATGTGTTACTCTCAGATTCTGAATTTCTCCCTACAAACCATCTGAATATATCTATATATATATATATCTTCCACTTACCTAGGGAGCAGAGCTTCTTCGCGATCCCTCGTTGGGTATTCAATTCAGAGTTCATCTGATCAAAATGATTGTCCTGACAGAGCCTGAGGTAAAAAAAAAGAAAGAGAGAGAGAGAGAGAGAAATTGACGGTCAGTGTGTCCTGCAGACTGCAAACCTTGGATTAATTGAGCTAGTACTGGTTGAATGAAGCACACAGAAGAGTTCGTTACTGTAATATGGATTTGTCGAGTCTCGGCCTTAATTGGGTTCCCCTGAATTTGGGTCTAATTGGGGTCCGTGTTGTCTTCTCTTCCCAGGAAGGCATCCAGATCACGACCAACATCACCAGCTCGGTCCTGAGCGTCTGCAAATGGAGCCTAAAGGTCAACCCAGAGAATGACCTGGACCCTCGTCATGCAGATCTCGTTCTTTACGTCACCAAGTAATTACTGTTAGTTTTGAGGAACGGTTAGCCCAGTTGGTGGATATCTGAGCCTAGCTTAGTATCTTTTCTTTCCCTCATCTATCTATCTATCTTTCTTTCTTTCTTTCTTTCTTTCTTTCTTTCTTTCTTTCTTTTTCTTTCTTTCTTTCTTTCTTTCTTTCTTTCTTTCTTTCTTTCTTTCTTTCTTTCTTTCTTTCTTTTTCTTTCTTTCTCTAGATTTGATCTAGAACTCCCGGATGGAAATAAGCAAGTACGTGGTGTCACTTCAAAGGGAGGAGCCTGTTCAAGGTCTTGGAGCTGCATCATCACCGAGGACACGGGCTTCGGCTTGGGCATCACCGTTGCTCACGAGATCGCCCACAGGTGAGTGGGCAAGAAGGACCTGAAGGAGCCTTCCGGATCTAGGAAGGACAATTGGCCGCCTTCAAGACCAACTGTGACCCTTTCTTTGATTCTGTTTGGATGACAGCTTTGGGATTGACCACGATGGGGAAGGGAACCGCTGCGTGGGAGACCGACACATTATGGGCTCCGAAGGGGGGCACAACAGCCTGGATCTGACCTGGTCGGTCTGCAGCCGAGAGCAGCTCCAGGCATTCGTCAGGTAAAAGGGTCAAGGCTGTGCTGTCTCTGTTCCTCGGATCCTCATCCCATGCAGAGAGAAGATCCAAGATCTTTCCATCAGTTATGTTTTGCTTAGGTTAAAAATGTGTGCTCAGAGTTATTAGAAGATATCAAAAGGGAGCCAGTCAGACTCACTAGCGCTGGTGAAGTTACCTAGTTAGTTAGTGAAACATCTGCAAGAAAACAACCAAGCTCAGAGGCCACCATCTTCCTCCTCCTCCTCCTCTCTGCAAACCCACTCCCTTCTAGCACTGATGATGTTGCCTAGTTGGGCAATGAAACGTCTACAGGAAAACAACCAGATTCAGGGAGCACGAAGGACCCCCACCTGCGTTCTTGAGACAGTCTTTTGTATTCTTCCCAACTAACCCGGCCACCTTGTTTTCTTCTGGTTTATTACCAGTACAGGCCAAGCAAGCTGCACAGATGACTTGCCTGTGTTAAAGAGCAGTCTGCCAGAAGCAAAGCCTGGCCTATATTTTGGGGCGGAGGAGCAGTGCAAAGTTGCCTTCGGTTCGGGGGCTTCGGCCTGCACTTTCAGCTATGATGTGGTAGGTGAAACTGTTGCTTCTGGGTTAGGTGGGCCTTCCTCACCCTGAAGGCAGAAGAGGCTTTAGAAGGCTGAAAGGGTTCATTCAACCAGTTGGCCTTCCTTCCTTCCTTCCTTCCTTCCTTCCTTCCCTCCCTCCCTGACTTCAGCATTCTTCCTTCCTTCCCTTCCTCCCTCTTTCTGACTTCAGCATCTTTCAATCCTTCCTTCCTTCCCTCCCTCCCTCCCTCCCTTTCTGATTCAGCATCTTTCAATCAATCCTTTCCTTCCTTCCTTCCTTCCTTCCTTCCTTCCTTCCTTCCTTCCTTCCTTCCTGTATATTTGGCTGAGCCAATTTTTCTTTTAAATCTTTCCTTCATTGATCCAGGGGAGTGTACGCTGTACCCTCGTCTCTCTGTTTGTTTTAGCTTTATTACATTTTTGTGGAGGCCATAGAAATAGATTTTGTGAGTCACCAACGTCTTTTCCCCTTTCCTTGACCACATCCCCTTTCCCTCTAGGACATGTGCCGAGTTCTCTCCTGCCACACCAATTCGGCCGATCAATCCACCTGCTCTCGGCTCCATGTCCCGCTTCTGGATGGAACCGAATGTGGGATCAACAAGGTAAAATCAGATTTTTTTTTCTTGCTAGTGAGAGGGTAATCATCACACGGTGCTCACACTCACGCCCAGCTTGGACCCAGGAGCTCTGACTATCTCCTGCCAGATGCTCCTGGAATGAATGTGAAAATGTAAAGCTGGTTTGTCATAAACTGTGGTTCCCTCCTGATCCGCTTCTGGGTGGATAACTGGGCTGATTCTCCCGCAGTGGTGCGCCAAAGGACGCTGCAGTTCCCTAGAAGATCTGTCTCCGGTTAGCATGGTGCATGGACAGTGGTCCAGCTGGACCTCTTTCTCTGCCTGTTCCCGGAGCTGTGGAGGGGGCATTGCAACGAGACAGCGACAATGCAACAACCCCAGGTAAACGAGACCTCCATCTTCCCAATTTGACACATGCCTCTCATCCAGGGCTTAGATGGCACGGATCAAGGGTTAGATGCTTGCCCTTCCAGATGTCGTTGACCTATAATTCCCAAGCTACCTAGCCAGCTGGCCCAATGCCCAGGTCTTTGATCCCGTATGAATGGTCATCAGAGTCAAGGCCATCCGAATCCCCAGGAGATACAGCTGTTCCAGAGGTCAGGGACACCCGGATCCAGACGTTCCTTTTCTTTTCAGACCTGCTTTTGGTGGCCAGCCGTGCCAAGGCGAAGCCTTGCAAGCCGAGATGTGTAACTTGCAGGTAAGTGGACTTTAGACTGCTTTTTAAAGAAGCGACTGGTTGGGTGTCCGTATGCCTGGATTGTCTTGCAGGATTTCCTGCACGTAAGAATGACTTTGGAACCTTAGTCTGAAGGAGCATTAAGGTGGGGAGTAGAGTGTGTTGGGAAGCCACCTGTCCCATTTGCCGTTGGCCATTCTTATCTCGAGGGAGGCTCCAAAACCTGGTTTCTCCTAGAAGTAGAACGGGCAGTGACCAGGGGTGACACGTCCTGGAAAAGACGGTAGACGCAGCAAAGAGTCAGCCTGTCTTTTCATTTGTTCATCATCCCCCTGTTTACACACTCATTCACGCTATCTTGGCAAGTGCAGATTTGCAGTCTGGTGTTCCACCATTAGATACTTCCACTTGGAAGGGACGGAAAAATCTGAAGGCCTAGTTCTCGGGGAGGACTAATCCCTCAAAAGCAAAGTCCATCCCTTCCTTCGGGGAAAAAAAAGAGAGAGAGCGAATGTGGCCTTGAGCTTTTGACTTCTCCTTCCCCGAAGCCCTGCCTGAAGACCCAGATGGACTTCATGGATGAGCAGTGTTCAGCAACCAACGTGAAGCCCCTCTACCTTCATCGGCAGTTGCCTTCCTTCTACAAGTGGGTTTCAGCAGCCAGCTATGCAAAAGGTACCTTGGCTTGGGATGACAAACCAGGGAGGAACTACTACTACTACTACTACTACTACTACTACTACTACTACTACTACTACTACTACTACTTCTTCTTCTTCTTCTTCTTCTTCTTCTTCTTCTTCTTCTTCTTCTTCTTCTTCTTCTTCTTCTTCTTTCTTCTTCTTCTTCTTCTTCTTCTTCTTCTTCTTCTTCTTCTTCTTCTTCTCCTCCTCCTCCTCCTCCTCCTCCTCCTCCTTCCTTCTTTCCTCCTCCTCCTCTTCCTCTTCCCTTCTCCTCCTACATTATCTGAGTTCCTCCATTGTCTTCTCCCCCCAGGAGATGCTCTGTGCCAATACATGTGCCAGGCAGCTGGGAAGAACTTCATGGTGAGCCGTGGGGACCGATTCATTGATGGCACAAGATGCAAGAAAAGCAGCCTGGTGGACAAGGATACACTTGCTTTGTGTGTGATGGGCAGCTGCAGGGTAAGGGTGAAGGACTTCCAAATTCTCTTTTTTCCTTCCTTCAATGTCCAGTCACAGTTAATGTCTCCTTATTAATTCTGCTTCTTTTTATTCCTTCCCAGATCATCAAAGGATGGAATTAGAGTGGCTTTTGGGAGTAGTAATCTTTTCCATATCTTGTATATTTTGAAGTGGGGACATTCTTGCCCACCGTTCATTTTCTTGGGCCATAATCCTCATGCTTTCGGAATCCCCAGCCTTCCCAAAACTCGAGGTTGAAACAGTTTAATCCTCTACGAGTGAATCTCCCAGAATTCTCAGCCTTGCATGGCCCAAAGAATTCTGGGAGATGCAGCACCTACAGAGGACGCCATAGGCCAGGCTGGCTTCTAGATCCATTGTTCCCAGCAAGCCATTTCGGCTCATTTTTTTCCTCCCTTTCCTTCAGATGTTTGGATGTGACGGCCGGATGGGTTCCGGAAAGAAGATGGATCCGTGTCAAGTATGCGGGGGAGACGCCACATCCTGCATTAATGTGAACGGCTTTTTCACCGAGGGAAAAGCGAGAGGTATCGCTCCATTCTATCTTCTCTATTGCCTTTTTTTTGGGTACCCGTAGCCCATGTACAGATAATCCTTGATTTACGACCACAACTGGATTGTTAATTCAGCTGCCCCCAATTTTACAACCTTTATCTGATGGCTGTTAACTGAATCACCTTACTTGTTAGGGAAATCTGGTCTCTCCCATTCGCTTTGCTTCTTCGCACCCGGCTGGGAAAGTCCCAAACGGGGCATTGACGTGACTACGGAATTCTGCAACTCTCATCAATACGTTATCGGTTGCTAAGCACCCAGATTTTGTTCACCTGATCACAGGAACGGTGCAACAGTTGTAAACGTGAGGACCTGACGTAAAGTTGGGTTTTTTCCCCAGTGCCGTCGTAACTTTGAATGGTTGCTAAACAAATGGTTTCTAAGTTGAGGACCTCAAAATAAACCTGCGGGATTGGATTATGAAGGTCCCTCACCTTTGGGGTGACCCAATGGCCAATTGGATGCTTTGAGGAACCTCAAAGGCTGGATGGGAGACATAGAGCCTCCTTCCATTCTCACTTTCTCTACCTCCAAGTTACTCAAGCTCTTCGTTGTCCTGGTTGAGGTCTTCACAACAATCTTCTACCGTATCTCCTCTGACTTGTCTTCTCTTTCAGAGTACATCACCTTCCTGATGCTGTCTCCGAACATCACCTCAGTCCACGTGGTTAACCGGAAACCCCTCTTCACCCACATGGGTGAGTCACTGATGCCCAGAATTGGTTTAGCAGGATAAGGGCGATTACCTAGAAGGACGTCTCCATGGATTGTCCCATGGGAGGAGATCCCTTGTAGCCTTTAGAGCAGGGGCATCCAACCTCGTCAACTTGAAGACCTGTGGACCTCAACTCCCAGAATTCCGCAGCCAGCCATGGGACAAATGTCTCTGTCTCTTGAGTAAAGGAAGAGAATAGTCAGGGATTATTTTAAAGGATAGGAAGACAAGATTCAAACTGACAGGGCTTGAATCTGATGTCCTGCTGTAGGAGTTATTCTCCAAATATCTGTAATAAAGCAGCTTATTTCTCTGTGGGCTCCTTGGGGTTCTCTGAGCTTAGTTGTTCCCCTTCTCCAAAGCAGGACCAGAAACAATGGATGACAACTAACCAGAGAACCTAGAACCAATCTAGAACTAAGGAGAAATTTTCTGATAGGGAGAACAATTAACCAGTGGAGTGGCTTGCCTTCAGAAGTTGTGGGTGCTCCATCACTGGAAGTTACTCAAGGGTTTCCTACTGGAGTTGTGGGTTGGACAAGAAGACCTCCAAGGTCCCTTCCAACTCTTGTTATTCTGTTAACCTTAGCTGTGAAAATTCAAGGGCAATACACCGTCGCTGGGAAAGGACTCATTTCTGTAAACGTCACCTACCCTTCGATCTTGGAAGACAACTGGTTGGAATACAAGGTCTTTCTTACAGAGGACAATCTGCCTAGCCTGGAGGAGATTCACATGGCTGGACCAGTCCAGGAAGACGTAGAGATACAGGTAAGGTAGTAAAGTCGCCGCAGCTAAGGAGCAGGGCCCCTAAATGGAAGGCAAATAAATTTAATCAATAAAATAAACCATCTTGGCAAACAGGAACACGTGTGGGGTAGTGTCGCCGTTTATGGACTTACGAGCACAGTCGCGACTAAAATTTCTTCTGCTGTTTTGCCCCATGTTATGACTTTTCTTGCCACCGTTGTTCAATGAATCATGGCGGTTCTTAAGTTAGCAGCCCGGTTGTTAGGGGACCGCGTGACCCCGCCCCCCCAGGGCACTCATCAATATGAGTCAAAACATCTGGATTTTGATCATGGGACTATGGAGGGGGGATGCTCTAAGTGTGAAAAACGATCGTAAGTCACACATTTTTTTTCCAGTGGCATTCCAACTTTGAATGGTCACTAAACAAAACAGTTGTAAGTTGAGGACTTACCGGTATGTTTGGCTCCTGTTCACATGTCTGTTCCTTTTCCGTCCAGGTTTATAGGAAATACGGGAAAGAATACGGAAGCGCCACCAGCCCCGATATCGCCTTCAGCTACTTTAGACCGAGCGAAAAGGAGACCCACACGTGGACGGCCCACTTCAGCCACTGCTCCGTGACCTGTGGGAGTGGTCAGTTGCTTAATTGTCCTTTTATTTCCTTTTATATCTCGGACTTTGGCACGGGGCACCCCGAGTATTTGGGGTAGGGAGGAAACATCTGAGGGAAAAACAGTAAACTTTAGTAAACTGGGACTTTGCACACCGTTTAACCCTGTGGGAAAAAAACCCAAAACTTTTGGTCTTTAAGGAAGTGGTTTTTTTCTCTCTCTCTCTGCTATTAATTATTGCAAAGCAGGCAGGTCTGGCTTTGAGGATGATGTGGTGGCTTTAAGAGGCCCGTTAAAGAGAGAGAGAGACTGCTTTCATGAGTCCACGCTGTTAAAGATCATTTGAAGTTACAGCGGCACTGAAAAAAGTGACCCGCGACCGTTTTTCCACAGCAGCAATCCCCAGGGTCAGGTGATCAAAATTCGGACGCTTGGCAACTGACATGTACTTATGACGGTTGCGATGTCCCGGGGTCGTTTTCAAATTCCTCCTCTCCTTCCGTGGAAACTCCCATCATCTAACCTCTGTTCCCTTCTTTTCTATCTTTGCACTGTTTCTTTTCATAAATTAGATGGCTCAAAGATTAGAGTAGAATAGAGCTGGAAGGGACCTTGGAGGTCCTCTAGTCCAGCCCCCTGCTCGAGCAGGAGAACCTGTGCCATCTCAGACAGGTGACTGTCCAGTCTCTTCTTAAAAACCTCCAGTGATGGAGCGCCCACGATTTCTGGAGGCAACTTCTGTTCCACTGGTTGATTGTCCTCACTGTCAGGAAGTTTCTCCACGTCTACTTCCCTAAATTTTACTCTGCAGGTACCCTGCAAGTCCGCTACTCCTGCTTTGATCAGTCAACAGGTGAGAAGGTGGATGACTTCTACTGCCTCAAGAGGCCAAAGCCTCCTTCTAGACAGGAAAGATGCCTTATGGAACGCTGCCAACCACAGTGAGTAAAAGCTGCTTTGGACCATTTCCGTTCTGAATCGTCAAGCCAGGATATTTGGACCAGTATCCATCCAATCTGTTGTCCTGTCAACTTCTTGTAGCCAGTTTCCCAATTCACCTGTTTTCTGTGGGGTCCTAGGTGCTCTCCATTTCTTGGAGACGTTTCATGACCCAACTAGGTAACATCATCAGTACTATTGAATGTGACTTGCTCTTTGTTTTTATGCAGTAGCTCTGAGCTTGGCTGTTTTCTAGAGGACATTTCATGACCTAGCTAGGTAACATCATCAGGGCTAGTGGCTTGCTCCCTGTTGATATACAGTAGCTCTGAGCTTGGTGATTTTCTTGCAGATATTTCAACTAGGTGATATCTTCAGTGCTCCCTTTCTAAGGCGACCTGCAACGGCCTTTGCACCATGTCAGAATCAGGATAAAAATATTCCCTTAGCATCAGTGGGGAGTAAGGATGATTTAAACCCGTCTCCCTCATAAAATGGGAATGAGATGAATGCCACATCCTCCAGACCTGGCGGAATAAAGCAGTGGCCAAGGATTCGTGGCGCTATAGTTAGATATAAGTAAGGAATTAGCTGTAAGGTAGCAGGACGGCCTCACAATTATGCACGGTTCAGCAGGGATTTAAACCCAGGTCTTTCTCATCAAAATACAAACCTCCACTACAACACACTCCTTCTTGTATCTAGTCCCGTGCATGTGCAGAGTTTTTTTCCTGAAGATCCCCTTCAGACAGAGAAAAATAATGCCCAATTCTGGACTCTTTCTTCTCATCCAGTTGGAAGAAATCACAGCTGGGCCGATGTTCTGCCCTTTGTGGCTTGGGAGTGGCCATCTGGAACATGACCTGTGTCCAGGTTGTTGATGGGCTGGAATCCACCGTGGACGAGAGGCTGTGCGCAGCGGATCAGAAGCCTCCGGCCTTCGAGACTTGCTCCGTGAACGTCTGCCCGCTGGGATGGAACATGGTATGTATCTCTGGCCTTATGAAGTAGGGATGGTCCTTGACTGGTAACCATTTACTTAGTGACTGTGTTGGCCTTGTTTAGCCACCATGCTAAGACGAGGGTAGGTTGCTAGAGTGCGCTGACTTTATGGACTTAAACTAGGATGAGTTTTAGCCTAGTCTTGTCTACTGAAGACAGATAACCTGGTTAATATTTGCATTGGGGATAATTTGGAAATGTCCAGGTTGAGAAATTGAAAAGAGAAATTATTTGGGGGGAAAAAGGCATTTGTAGACCATCGCGTATTGGGGACGAGAAAACAGCCTAGTCCTCGAGTTACAACTGGTAAGCAACCGGTGTAAGTTGAGGACTATCTTTAATCTCTTGGTTTCCTTTTGTCAGTAGAACGTTTTTCTTTCCACCAAATCTCCTTGCGATGTTGTTGTGCTTTGTGCTGTCTCCTGAAGCAGGGGTTGAAGTCCGATGCTCTGGAAGACCAAGAACGGATTGGAAATCAGTCTGTATATGTCTGGAGTCCTTTGGCTGGAAAGTGTCCCGTCTCCTGTGGGGGAGGTGAGGGTTTTTTTTCCTGGATTCCTTGACCATTGATCTGTTTTTCTGTATCTGGTTCAGCCCTGCTGCTCGTGTATCATTTCTTCGTTGGGATGAGGGGGTCTTTTGCATATTGATATGTCCTTCCTCCATTGGTTCCACCACCCCAAGTGAGGAAGGAAGGAAGGAAGGAAGGAAGGAANAGAAAGAGAGGGAGGGAGGGAGGGAGGGAGGGAGGGAGGAAAAAAGAGGAAGGAAGGAAGAGAAAGGGAGGGAGAAAAAAAGGAAGAAAGAAAGAAAGAAAGAAAGAAAAAAGAAAGAAAGAGAAGATGGAGAGAGGGAGGGAGGAAGAAAGAGGAAGGAAGGAAGGAAGGAAGGAAAGAGAAAGGGAGGAAGGAAGGAAGGAAGAAAGGAAAGAAAGAAAGAAAGAAAGAAAGAAAGAAAGAAAAAAAGAAAGAAAGAGAAGAGAGATGGAGAGAGGGAGGGAGGAAGAAAGAGGAAGGAAGGAAGGAAGGAAGGAAAGAGAAAGGGAGGAAGGAAGGAAGGAAGAAAGGAAAGAAAGAAAGAAAGAAAGAAAGAAAGAAAGAAAGAAAGAAAGAAAGAAGAACCAGTTTTAAGCCAGTGTTTCTCAACCTTGGCAACTTTAAGATGGCTGCACTTCAACTCCCAGAATCCCCCAGCCAAGATAAAGTCATGTTCCCTGGGTATAAGACAGCATTTGAAGAAATAATCCTGCTCAGGACGAGCCATGGAAAACAGAAAATGCTGACACGGCTCACAACATTCACCCCAGTTGCTCCTTCCCACAGGACGGAGGTGGCTGAGTTACGTCTGCTTGGTCTTCGACACGAAGGAGGAAACCGAGGAGAACCGCTGTAACCAGACCCAGAAACCAGCAAGCCGTCTAGAAGTCTGCAACCCGGAGCCGTGTCCCCCAAGGTGAGGGCTCTGCGGCCTTTCCCCACTTATGCAGGCAGTCCTCCAGTTACGACTGTAATGGAACCTGCCTGCCGTGGTCGTAAGTTGGGACAGTTGTAAATCAGATCCCCCACACAACCAACTGGATTTTGCGACCTTTTGTTTTTTTTACGGAGGTCGTTAAGCCAATGCTGTGGCCGTTAAGCGGAATAATAATTTTCACACACACACACACAAACCCTTGCAACTGTCACAATTGCACTATAATTATTTTGTGTAATTGTGATAGTTGCAGCGTCCGTTTGCGTGTGTGTGTGTGATGTGTGATCACCGTTTATGACCTTCCGAGTTGGCTTCCAACAAGAATCTTCAACAAGAAACAATAGATTTTCTTAACGAGGATGTGATTTACTTAACCACTGCAAAGGATTCACTTAACCACCGTGGGGAAAAAGTCCGTAAAATCAGGCGCCTCTTAAGGAACAGACTCCTCGTTTAGCAACGGGACGTCTGATCCCTGATTGCCCTACGTCGGGGACCACCTGTGCTTCATCGTTCCTGGCCTGGACCTCGAGTCCTTGGAAAGTGGCCCCTGAACAGCAGCCGAAATGGGAATATGTAGAAGCGTGCGGCTCCTTCCCACAACCATCTCCTGTCCTTCTCCTTTCCACTCAGGTGGTTTTACAAGCAAGGTTCGTGTAGCGTTACCTGCGGCGAAGGCGTTATGCGCAAGGCCTTGTACTGCGCGCGAGAGACCGGGGAGGAACAGGAGGAAGAGGAAGACATATTGCCCGACGCGGCCTGTGAGGGCTCCCCGCGCCCCAAAGAGCTGGAAGCGTGCCACCTGCAGCCTTGCCCCCCCAGGTGACCGGCTTTGTGCTTGTACATTGGGAGGCTTGCAAGCCCATCTTCCGTTCTCTTGGCCATCCGAGTGGTGAGAATGAGTTTGCCTAAAGAATGCGCTACCAGCACAAAACAAACAAACATCCGGGCAATTTTGACCCGAGATGGTTTGAATTTTCTTGCAATTGTTTTTTACAAGCCCAGCGGTACTTTTTCCTGGATGAAAACATGCAGGGGGGAGGGGTTAGTTAGAGGGTGAATCAAAGTTATCCGGATTCAGGAATTGGGAAAATCCTTTTAGCTATGGCAACTTTCATCATTCCAAGGAAGGGAGGGAGGGAGGGAGGATTAAGAGAGAGGAAAATATGGAAGACTGCAAAAGGAAGAGAGAGATGAGAGTGAATCACAGACGGAATGATGGAAGGACGGAAGGGGGAAGGAAAAAGAGATGAAGGAAGGAAGGAAGGAAAGAAGGAAGGAAGGATTAAGAGGAAAAAAGGATAGAAGACTGAAAGAGGAAGAGAAAGAGGAGAGTGAATTATAGAATGATGGAAGGAGGAAAGGAAGGGAGGGAGGGAAGGATTAAGAGAAAAGAAGACTGAAAGAGAAAGAGAATAGAAAATGATAGAGTGATTGAAGCAGGAAAGGAAGGATGGAAGGGAGGGAAGGATTAAGAGAGAAAAAAGATAGAAGACTGAAAGAGAAAGAGAATAGAGAATTATAGAATGAAGGAAGGGAACGAAGGAAGGATTAAGAGAGAGAATGGAAGGATAGATAACAGACAAGTGCCACTGACTTGCCTGCCCCTTCATCACGGCTATCTTCTCTCTTCTACCGAAAGCTGGAGAGTGACCGAGCATGGACCCTGCTCCTCTTCGTGTGGGCTTGGAGTGGCCACCCAATCCGTGGCTTGCGTGCGGCTTTCCGGAGGCCGAGAGGTGGACGTGGCCGAGGGCCAGTGCCCAGAAGCGGAAAAGCCCCCCTCTGTCGTGCCTTGCCTTCTCCGCGTCTGTCCGTACGAATGGGGCTTCACCAAATGGACGGAGGTAGTAGCCCTCTTTGCACAGCATAGAATTAGTCCTCAGCTTACAACAGGTGAGTGACTGGCCGTAAGCTGAGGAATGACTGTGTTCTCTCCTTCCAGTGCTCTGTCTCGTGTGGAACCGGCATCCAGAAGCGACAGGATTTCTGCATCAACCCCCAAACCAAGACACGGGTGAATCCTCTCCTGTGCATGCTTGTTCCTAAGCCCATGATGGTGAGAACGTGCTCCGTCACGCCCTGCTTCCAAGTGACCACGGTGAAGGAAGACCTTCGGCCTGATGTCCCTGCGGCCACCCAGCCTCCAGGGGCAGAGATCCTGACCACCCCCGAGGTTCCTCTTCCTCTCAAAGGACCGCAGGACCAGAACCTGGATCTCCCATGGTCCAAAGGAGAAGATCCTCAGAAGAAAGAAGCCAAGGCTAAACCCTGGGGAGATATCTCAGACGAACCCAGTTAGGTAGCATTGCTGGTCATTGAGAGGGCTTTAACCAGGGGCAGGATGGGTCCTGGGGAAACAGGATTGGGTTTGGTGGAAAGGCCAGCAAAATGCAACCTATCTCAGCACCACTGAGGTCAACCAGGAAGGTCTACAACCTGTAGAGCTAAGTCAAGTCCGTCCTGATCGTCATGGTTTGACGATAGGATATTAGTGATAGGACAATTTCAGGAAATCCATGAAAAACCACGTTCTTATTGCCGAGAAATCAAGGTCAACTCAATGGCGAAGTGATCCAGAGGCAAGCCTCAGCAAGGGAAAAAAAAAGCCCCCTTATTTTTCAGACTTTTGGGGTCACCTAAATCCAAAATTTACAGGGTTTTTTGGGGGGTGTTGGCTCCTTTGCAGAAATTTAGCTGCAGATGAGTTGGTGGAGATAAATCAAGATCTCTGCATAAACGACTAGAATATAAGATGAGGGCAAACCCCACTCTCTAGTAGCACTGATGACATTACCTAGTTGGGTCGTGAAACGTCTGCAAGAAAACCACCCAGCTCAGAGAGCACCAAGGACCCCATAATCCTCCTCCTCTTCCTCCTTCTCCTCCTCCCTACTCCACTCCCTTCTAGCCCTGATGATGTTACCTAGTTGGGCCACGAAACGTCTGCAAGAAAACCACCCAGCTCAGAGAGCCCCCAGGACCCCACCAGTTCGACCCTTAAGTTCCACCCCACAGTTCAATTTCCAAGGTGTGTGACTCACCTGTTCCCAATCTCTTGTGTCTTCTTCTCCTCCTCTGCCTTTTTCATCCAGGTATCTGTGGAAGGCAATGGCTGAGCCCCAGTGGATTAATCAACATGACGGGGGTACAAGCCAGGATCTGCACGGTCGCCATAGGCCGGCCTTTAGGGGAGACCATCACCGTCCAGGTGTTGCAGAGTTCCTTGAACTGCAGCGCAGGTGAGCATTTGCAGGTTGGGGCTGATCCTCATCCAGGAAGCTTCAAATCTGTTTTATCCACCTCTTTTTCTTATTTGCCTCTCTTGCTGAAAAAATAACAGGATTCGCCCTCAGCTTCCAGTTCTCCCGCTTACTGATTTACCTTTTATTTGTTTATATATCAAATTTACAGCCTGCCCATCTCAGTCCCACCCAGAGCGACTCTTGTCTAATCCGGGCCAACCGATAAGTGTCAGGGGGTTAGTTGCGTATGGGTGTGCGTGCAAATTTGCGGTGCTAATTTTTTTTAACCTAGTGTCAACACTGCTAACATCGGATGTGCTTGCTTTGACAGTGTATAAGATGCAGCCCTTTTCTCTTTAACCTGTGTGTACTTTTAGAGTTAGAACTAGATGATCCTGGGGTGGGGGGGAGCGGGAAGAATGTGTATGGGGATTAGTTAGACATAACATCCCAGTAGAGTATTCTTCAAGGTTGTTTGAAATAAGAGATGATAAGAAATGGCGGGTTAGAGAACTGGAGGGAAGGTCTGCATTTCAAACTAATTGGAGAATGTGATCGATGACCTCCAAGGTCCCTTCCAACTTTATTATTATTATTATGACTGTTAATTGGAGGAGGGAATTGTGCTTTGATACTACGTGCTCAGGGAAGGGGAATTCAGATGTTGGCTTCGACCATGTACGTGCCGATGCCATGCTACTTGAATAAAGATTCTTTAAGGTAAACAATGCCTCAAAGTTCTTTGAAGAGTATCATCTGTCGGAACCATGACACCTACTTTAGTACTCCAAGCAATAGGCTGGGGGTTCTGATTTGCTCAAATAGGAGCCTAAAATGACACTAAATGGGAACCCCTCATTTGCCAAATCACACGCAAAAAATCAATAAATCAAAATTGTTTTGCCAGGTTACATAGCTGCAGCTGTGGGTTTCTCATTTGTGTTTGGGGCAACAAGCCAGCTGGGTTTGAAACACCACTTTCGGACTTGCGAGTCCAGGTTTAAGGGGTTGTCCAGAGTAGTCCTCAATTTACAACAGTTCGTTTAGTGACTTAACAAACCTCTCACTTAAGAACAGAAATTTTGAGCTCAGTTGTGGCCTACTTACCTGTAGTGAGATTTATGAAGGTTACAGAAGGACCTATTCAGCATCCTTATTTTATTTTATTTTTGATCCAGGAGAAATATTACTGTTTTCAACCCGGACCATGTGGCGGATGGCTTGTAAGAAGCTGAAACTGTTGATGGTCAACACCCAAACCAACACACTGATAGTGAGGCAACGTCGGCTGTTGTTGGGCAGTGGCGTTGTGCTGCGCTACACCAGCAGACTGGCGGAGAAGAAATACCACCAAGGTGTGTAAAT
>NW_015386368.1:382196-399803 GCF_001527695.2 Protobothrops mucrosquamatus | reverse complement strand
TTTTTGATCCAGGAGAAATATTACTGTTTTCAACCCGGACCATGTGGCGGATGGCTTGTAAGAAGCTGAAACTGTTGATGGTCAACACCCAAACCAACACACTGATAGTGAGGCAACGTCGGCTGTTGTTGGGCAGTGGCGTTGTGCTGCGCTACACCAGCAGACTGGCGGAGAAGAAATACCACCAAGGTGTGTAAATCAGCGCAACGGAAATTGCCTCCAGAAGTTGTGGGCGCTCCATCGCTGGAGGTTTTCCAGAAGAGACTGGACAATCATTTGTCTTGAATGTTGTAGGATTTCCTGCTTGAGCAGGGGGTTGGACTAGAAGACCTCCAGGGTCCCTTCCGACTCTGTTATTCTGTATTTTTTTTTCTCGCTCCGCAGCCTGTGATAGGCAGCTGTTTGGTCCCCGGGGGCTCATCCTGAATCCAGGACCGTCACTGGATGGGGAACGACAAATGGCCTGCAGGATATTTATCGATGTGGCGCCCCACCTGCGCATTGCCATCCATGCGGTGTATGTGGAATTCCAAACCACAGGCAACGAAACACACTCCAGCTATATCTCGGTAAGCATGAACTGGGGTACGGATGCATTAGAACATAGAATCACAGGGCTGGGAGGGAACGTGGAGGTCTTCTAGTCCAACCCCCTGCTCAAGGCCAGAGACTTTGTATCGTCTCAGATAAATAGTTGCCCAATCTTTTCTTGAAAGCCTACACATAGATAGATGATAGATAGTGGATGGAGGGATAGCTAGGTAGATAGATAGACGATAGAAATAAATGATAGAAATAGATGATAAATAAGATAGATAAATGAGATAGATGAGATAGGTAGGTAGGTAGGTAGATAGAGATAGATAGATAGATAGATAGATAGATAGATAGATAGATAGATAGATAGATAGATAGATAGAAAGATAATGGATGGAGGGATAGATAGATAGATAGATAGATAGATAGATAGATAGATAGATAGATAGATAGATAGATAGATAGATAGAAAGTTAATTGATGGAGGGATAGATAGGTAGATGATAGAAATAGATAGATGATAGATAAGATAGATAGATAGATAGATAGATAGATAGATAGATAGATAGATAGATAGATAGATAGATAGATAGATAGATAGATAGATAGATAGATAGATAGATAGATAATGGATGGAGGGATAGATAGATAGATAGATAGATAGATAGATAATAGAAATATAGATGATAAGATAGAGAGAGATAGAAATAAAGATAGATAGAAAGATGTGTATGTGTTTGTGTGTGTGTGTGAGAAAGAGAGAGATAAAATAGCAAAAGGCAGACTGAGCGAGCATCCTTTCCTCTCCCAGATTCGAGACGTCGAATCCTTGAGGACTACCGTCTTCCATGGGAACCGTCTTTTCTACTGGGAATCCATCGGCAGCCGAGCCGAAATCGAATTCAACCAAGCCCTGGCCAATGTCAGCTTCCGAGCGGAGTACTGGACCAACAAATAATCCTTTTTGGAAAGGGTTGATGTGGAAAAACATTGCCAAGGAGGAAATAACAGAACAGTTGGAAGGAACCTTGGAGGTCTTCTAGTCCAACCCCCTGCTCAAGTCGGGCAGGAAAGCATCACGTTCCACCTTTCATTGGCCCCGAAGGTGCCTCCCCATTATACATGTTTTGTTTTTGCAAAAAGCGGTTTGTCTTCTCTGGGTGTTTCTATCAACCTACACAAAGCTGGACTGGGGTCCTACCTGCAGGGTTGTCGTACAGGGACTCAGCACTTGAGCATAAAATTAATCCCTGCGGAGTAGCTGCTTGGTGAAAAAGTGCCTTTTAATAAAACGTCTTACGTAGTTGGGGGGAAAAAAACCCTGCTTCTAAATTCTGTCTAGCTATCATTGGCGAACACAGTTCTCCTGACTCGATCATGGTTTAAACTCGGCTCATCTCAAAAGCGACAGTTGGCATTGGCAGGAAACGTGTAACTTGGTTAGTCTCCTCTACTCAGGAATTCCTGTTTGTTTAGGATTTGAGGGATCGTGGATACTCGGACAAGGGGGTAAATAATGGTGTGAATGCAGCTAGTAAGTACCAATATAAGAGAATATTTGTAGCTTAAAGTTGAACTGTGGGGTCCTTGCTGCTTTCTGAGCTTGACTTTCAGTGCTAGCACTGATGATGTTCCCTAGTTGGGTCATGAAATGTCTGCAAGAAAACCACCAAGCTCAGAGGGTACCAAGGACCCTGCAGTTCTCCTCCTCCTCCTCCTCCTCTCCCCACACCCCACTTCTTTCTAGCACTGATGATGTTCCCTAGTTGGGTCATGAAAAGTCTGCAAGAAAACTACCCAGCTCGGGGAGCACCAAGGACCCCACAGTTAATGGGGGTGTGAAAAAGTGCAGGCTGTGCCATCTCTGGGTTTTTTTACACTCTTCTTATCTTCGGGGCAGGGAGAGTAAAAGAGCTTTCCGCACTTTTGCACGAGAATTCTGGATTTCCCAGAGAGATCTGGAGGGCCTTTACTACCGTTATCATCAATCAGCTTTCACTCAATCTGTAAGTCGTGAACTGCCAGGGCAAGCCCTTTTTTTTCCTTCCAGAGCTGACTTAATTTAATTTTTTTTTTAAAAAAAGTATATCTATTATTATGGGTCTGTGCAATCGGGTGCCGGGCCAACTAACTTCAAATGGAAAAAGGTGTGGGGTGCGTAGAAAGTCACAAAACAAGCAAGGAAGGGTGAGCTTTATCGGAGCATCTGTGCCTCTGTTGGTCCATTTCAGCTGAGATGGGAAGGGGGGAATCGAGGCGGGCAGCATCGCCCTCTCTGGCCAGGTCAGTCTTCACATCTGGGGCTGTGTGCCCAGCTTTCTCCCTGCCCTCTTTCTGCAGTGGGGAGGGGACCCAGCATGCACTGCAACAGGGAGCAATGTGTGGGGAAGACTCAGCTGCTGGAAAGGGGGCAGGGCTGCTTGCTGTCTTTCCATTGTCCGCCAGCCAGCCGGCCGGCCGGTGGGAAGCAAGCCCTGGCTGGGCACCAGGGATGCACTGAGGACTAGCAGCGTGGCCAGTCCATCTCGCAGGGGGAGGGAGGGGGAGGCAGGATGAATCCCCAGGAGGAGCAGCCCGAAGCCGACGGGGCACCGGCTGCCACCCAGGACGATGGGATGACCTGGTGGTATAAATGGCTGTGCAGGCTGGCTGGCATCTTAGGAGCCATCTGTGAGTATTCTCTCCTGGGACCAAAAGAAACAAAAATAAACCAAACAGGTCCTGCTGGGACTTTTCTTTTGTGTGTGTTTGTGTGTGTGTGTTTGTGTAAAACGATCTGTTTTGCACAACCAAACAAGTGTGCATTCCTTCGGTCTCCACCTCCTAAATGTCGATTTACCTCTTTGATGGAAACGCCTAAATTGCTGGCTGTGCTTTTCCCAAAGGTGCGTAAACTGGCTTGTGCTTGTGTCTGCTCACAGGCGTGTGTGTGTGTGTGTGTGTGTGTGTTTGTGTGTGTGTAATGATCTCTTTTGCCCAAGCGAAGGCACGCACCCCTTCCCTCTCCGCCCCTGAATGTCGATTCCCGATTTCCTAAGGGGTGAAAACGCTTTGCGCTTTTGTCAAAGTTGTGCGAAGGGATTGTGGGCTTGTCTGTGCGCTCGTGGGCACGTGGAAGGATCCGTTTTGCACAAATCCAGATCCACACATTCCTCCCCCATTTCTCACCCCCTAAATATGGATCACCCATCGGCGAAAATGGCAATATTGCTGGCTGTGTTTCAGCCAACGTTGTGTGAAGTGTCACGGGTTCCCATCAAAGCATCTCTGGACATTTTGAAGCTTGAGTTGTGGGCACTGAAGCCTCTTTCACTTCAAGGCTGCCTCCTCTGCCGCCCCTTCCCTCTTTCTCTCTAGTACAGGTAAGTCCTCGACTTAGCAACAGTTCGTTTAGTGACTGTTTCAAAGTTACAACGGCACTTGAAAAACATGGCTCACGGCCGTTTTTCAAAGCTACGACCTTTGCAGCATCCCCATGAACATGTAATCCAGGGGCTTGGCCACTGACTCGTATTTATAATGGTCGTAAGATGGGCTCAATTGGGCTCAATTGGGGCCGTAAGTCGAGGACTACCTGTATTTTGAGGTAGGCTGCCCCTGGCTAAGGAGGTTCCACTGACCCTATCAAGACTTGTTTTTAATTTGTCTTTCTAACTTGCTGATTCTGACTGCTCTCGACAGTCTCTCCAAGCCACTGAGTTGGACAGGACAAGGCCCATGGGTCTTCTGGTTGGGGATGATGGGAGGGGTCACCCAAAGCCCCTCGAAGGGGTCACAGGATGGGAAAAAGCCCCTGCCAGACTTTCTGTTGTAAAAAGTTCCTCCTCTATATTTTTTTTCCACCACATTCAGCCTATAGAAATGTCAGCGCAGCTCGCCGTCGTTCGCATTTTTGATATTCCCTGGAATATGCGACCGGAATCACAATTTAGAACCCACAATGTACACAGTTGGACTTTGTCCCCTGCGTTGGAAATTGTCCCATTGTGCAAACCGATTTGGGCCCTCCTTCTTCAGGTCCAAAGTCCAGTTTGCCAAGAGTAGCTCAAGACACACCTCTTAACTCGGGTGCTTCTCAACTTGGGAAAGGTGTAGGCTTCCACTCCCAGAATTCCTCAGCTGGCTGGGGAATTCTGGGAGCTGAAGTCCACAGGTCTCCCAAGTTGCTCAGGTTAAAAAACACGGATCTGAACGTTGCTGGGAGGTAAATAGGAGAATGCTAAGCCTTTTTTCTACCTGTCTTGAGAGACGGAGGGCAAAAAAGTATATATCCAAATTTCATGTTTACCTGTCTCTGGAGACCCCATAAGGGCTTTAATTTAATTATTATTATTATTATTATTTTGAAAAGGGAGACATGTTAATTGTCAACTTAGCCATTGGCTCAGCCTGAGCAAGGCTCAAACGTCTTGAAAAATATCGGGATTAAGTTACTTGGCGAGCTGCACTAAAATGGAACGGATGCTCAGGTCAACGGAGAAGATCGTGTTGCAAAGATAACGTAATACAATCATCACCTGGGTAGCAGGTGACCTGCCTGGTTACTCTGTCTATAGGGACAATAAAAAAGGGACCTTTTTAGCCAATGGCAGCCTCTAGTCGAGCGTATCTCAGGTACTAAGTCAGATGGGGGTAAGTACTTGGAGGGGACACCATCAGGAAATCCCAGCCTTCGTAGGCTAGGTCGGAAAGTTGGAGAAAAAAAGCCCTCAATTAATTTCATGACATTGTGGGGTCCTTGGTGCTCTCTGAGCTTGGTGGTTTTCTTGCAGACGTTTCATGACCCAACTAGGTAACATCATCAAGGCTAGTGAGTTCCATTTATATACAGCAGCTGTGGGCTTGGTTGTTTTCTTGCAGATGTTTCATTACCCATCTAGATAACATCATCAGTGCTAGAAGGGAGTGGGGTTTGCAGAGAGGGGGAGGAGGAGGAGGAGGAGGATGACAACTGTGGGGTCCTTGGTGCTCTCTGAGCTTGGTGCTTTTCTTGCAGACGTTTCATGACCCAACTAGGTAACTTCATCAGTGCTGGGTAATGACCAAGGATGATCATCAATGCACTGATGATGTTACTTAGTTGGATAATGAAATCTCTGCAAAAAAACCCCCCAGTGTTAACCACGTTAACTAATTTAAGAACTGCAGTGATTCAACTCAAAAACTGCGGCAAGAAAGATTGAAAAATGGGGCAAAACTCACTGAATAAATTATCTTGCTTAGCAGTGGAAATTTTGAGTTCAACTGTGACTATAAGTTGAGGACTATCTGTAACTCCTGTGTGATTTTCCTTGCCCTCAACTTCTTCTTCATTTCTTTTCATCCAGCTTGTGCTTTTTCCGGTCTCTGGATGTGCCTGACTATCTACCCTCTCAACATAGTGGCCGGAATCTGGATGATGTAAGGATAAAGTCAATTTTCCAGGTCAAATTTGGGACTGGATTCACCCATTATTTGTTTGCAACCCTTACTATCTGAATACGTTCCTGTCAATAGCCACAAAGCAATGGCTAGGAAAGTTACGACTATCAGATAAAGATTTTTTGCAGGGGGAAATTCAGAATTTTGTTACTCTGTATGCTGTGACCGCAGGGAGAATCTTTAACACGTGCAAAACTGGAAAGACACCTCAATTTCTACAACGGAAGAACGGGTTGAAAAATTTTGGAATTGGCCAAGATGGTAAAATTAGCTATTTTAATTAGGGGGGGGAGAAAAAATGTAACTAGCTCACTTCTGGACTTCTGCTCGTAAGAAATACAAATGAAAGCTGGGTTTGGCTTTTTCAGGATTAAATGCTTTGTTGTTACAGAAATGGCTAGCGCTTATTATTCTTACCTCCTAAGTAAAAAGTTGAGATTATAACTTTAAGTAGGCAATTTGCACCCCCCCCCCCAAAAAAAGCTGGAAGTTGCCCTGTTTTATATTTATTTTCCCTTTTTCCTCAACCGATTTTCCCCGCAGTCTTTATTTTCATTTGTATTTTAGATGAAGAAATATATATATATATATATATATATATATATATATATGAATGAAAAATTATTTTTAGAAAACTACAACATGCTGGCTAGAACAGGGAGGGGTTCCCCCCCCCAAGAGGAAAGATGCAAGAGGATAGATGAGAATTGCCCTCAACTGAATCCAGTTTCTTATTCCTAAGGTTGAACGCCTTCATTCTCATTTTATGTGAAGCTCCCTTCTGTTGTCAGTTCATCGAATTTGCAAATGTTGTCTCGGCCAGAGTAGACAAGCTTCGTCCGTGGCAGAAGGCAGTTTTCTATTGTGGGTGAGTGTTATCTTTGTGTTATCCTTGGCCTTAGAACATAATCTCACTTTTGAAGGGTTCTGAAGGTTTAAACTGTACAATGAGTGGTCGACGGAACTAGCTATGTCTAGTCTAACGAAGAGAAGGACTAAGGGCGACATGATAGCAGTCTTCCAATATTTGAGGGACTGCCCCAAAGAAGAGGGAGTCAAGCTCTTCTCCAAAGCACCGAAGGCAGGACAAGAAGCAACGGATGGAAACTAATCCAGGAGAGAAGCAACCTAGAACTAAGGAGGAATTTCGTAACAGGGAGAACAATTAACCAGGGGAACGACTTGCCTCCAGAAGTTGTGGGTGCTCCATCACTGGAGGCTTTTTAAGAAGAGACTGGACAGCCCTTTGTCTGGAATGGGATAGGGTCTCCTGCTTGAGCAGGGGGCTGGACTAGAAGACCTCCAAGATCCCTTCCGGCTCTATTCTATTCTAATCTTTGAGCCATCTATCTATGTGTAGGTTTTCCAAGAAAAGATTGGACAACTATTTGTCTGAGATGATATAAAGTCTCTGGCCTTGAGCAGGGGGTGGACTAGAAGGCCTCTAAGGTCCCATCCTGCCTGGTGATTCTATGTTTGTATGACTAGTCTCAGATGACTTGCAACGACCGAGCATTTCAGCCTGGCCTCTTTTGCCCAGAGAAACCTTGATCTGATTCTTGTTACTTCCAGAAAACTTTGGGGGAATGGTTTTCCTAGATAGAAGTAAAATAATTCCAAGTAAAATAATTCCATTTGTTTAGCAAACATTCAGATTTTGGGATTTGCTGAACAACTGCACGATTCGCAAGCGATTTGCTTAACCGCAATAACAAACGGGGCCATAGCCCCACTTTTTCAGAAAGGGGGCTCACTTTGGTCACTAAGCAACCCGTCGCAAGTCAAGGACTAGCTCTACCCCGTGGGGCTGATTTCTGGCTTCAGAATATCCGGCTGGCAGCCAGCTGAAGGTTTCCCAAGTCACAAAATTAGTCTTTATTTCGCCAATTTCTTTTGTGTTTAATCTCTTTCCTGGCTAAATCGTGGTTTGTTTTTTTTTCTCTCTCTCTCCTCCTTTCCAGGATGGCTGTATTCCCGGTTATTCTAAGCCTGACTTTGACCACCTTGTTCGGCAACGCCATCGCCTTTGCCACGGGCGTGCTTTATGGGCTGTCTGCACTGGGTAAAAAGTAAGAGGTTTTGTTTTCCCCACCTTGGGGACATTAAAATGATCAATGTTTTCAGTGCTGTTGTGACTTCGGTCACCAAATAAATGGTCGTAAGTCAAGAATTACTTGCCACTTAGAATAGAATAGAGCTGGAAGGGACCTTGGAGATCTTCTAGTCCAGCCCCCTGCTCAAGCAGGAGAACCTATACTTGTGAGAGTTTGGCCCAATATTTTTTTTCTCCCCTTCACTAGATCCTTACCTATCCCAGATGCCTTACAGGTGTGTCTTTAAAGTCTAGAGGCTTCCCCGCTCCTGTGAGCATCTGACTGTGTTCTGCACGTATCAGCAGTTGTACGGAGTGGTGTCTTGACACCTCTGTTGTGTTTCACAGGGGAGATGCCATTGCGTACGCCAGGATGCAACAAATTCAACAAAAGCCAGCCGGCGGCGATGGGACGACGGAAAACGTGCAGGCCCAGTTGGTGTGATGCTTTCACAACACTTTTTGAACCAGTCTCTTCTGGACACTTCAGCTTGTGTACTTTGAAATGCTTCCAAAATTAATTCCAGGATTAAGGGACTTTTTTTAAAAAAAAAACCAACAACGACGCCCTGAATTTCTGCATCACTGTGAATCTTGATATGCTGCAGTTTTTAAGGATTTAAAAAAAGGGCTTTGTCTTGTCTTCTCTGACACCTCCCAGCCCTGCTTAATATCTCAAGTCGAAGTGGAAGCAAGTCAGATGAAATCAAGAAAAATCTTCCCAGCGTGGCGGTTTTCCGAAAAGATGGAAACCTTTGGGTTTGGCATCTCAAATTTTGAAGAGTTGGGCAGGAGAAATATCTTCCCTTCCACGGCTTTTAAAAAGCTCTGCCTCTTTCCCACTTCACAACTTGGACGACAAAACACAACAGATGTGGGTACGTGCAGGGGGAAGAATGAAATAAGGGACATTTGAATCGGACGGCCAGGAACCGTGTGTTGCGGTGATGTCCAGCCTTATTTGGGGGTGAGCATCGCAGCGCGTCGAACGTCCGAAATTAAAAGTTGCAGTGAAAATACTCTGGAGATAAAAAAAAATTACCTGCTGGTGACCGCATCCCTGTCACTTTGATTTCGAACATAAATCCATCTTTGGTTATCTTTGGAGAGTCGCAGAATCAGGAAAGAAAGGAATCAAGTTTTGAAACTGGAGCAGGAGGGAAAATGAATTTTAGCTTCAATTGCTTTTTTTTTTTCCTTTTTTTCTCCTCTGATAAATGTACACTGGGGGCGTCTCTTTGCGCTCCAAAGTTTGAAGTGAGTTGGGTGTTGCTTTTTTTTACCGGTTCTTCAAACTTTGGCAAAGCATTTTTGGGTGGCTTTTTTGGCGACTGGAGAGCTGCGATTTCATATTGTTAGAAATTAGTCAGGTGTGTGCTTGGCTGTGACCGAAGATTTGTTTTCTTTGCGGTGTTTCTTATTTCCTTTGGGGATCTTCCTTATTTGGGGATTTTTTTCAGCAGCCGTTCCCACATTTGGAATTTCCTATCACAGGCTACTTTCTCCGAAACACCGAAAAAGAGAAGTTTTTTTTTTTTGTAGCTGAGAGTCAGGCTGAGCCAATTCATCGCATTGTGAAAATGAACGGGAAATTCCCAGCCGCTCAAATATTCTGTTTTTAGGGGGCACCAAAGAAAGACTGAATTTCTTACCTTCTTAGTAAAAGGGTAAATGGCTGTAAACCATTTCAAATTCTTTGTAATTGAAAAGCACAACACTTTGAAGGGAGGGGTTTTTGGGGGGGGGGGGTTGAAAGGGGCTTGGTGCATTTTCCTGTTGTTGGTTTTCCAATCTGGAAAAAAAAGGGGGGAATTTATAGAGTTTTGGCCCGTTTCTTCATTAATCACGTAGCATCTTTGCTGCTTTGTGATATATATATGTATAAAAGGCCTGCCCTCCCTTGCTCAGCCAGCAACTTTGGCTGAACAAACCTAAGATTTAGTGGACATCAATTTGATCTGTTCCTTTGATCTCCTTTGTGTTGTTTTCGATACAGGTGGTTCTCGGCTTACGACACTTGAGCCCAAAATTTATGTTCCTAAGCGAGAGAGTTGTTAAGTGGGTTTTGCCCCATTTGATGATCTTTCTCACCAGTTTGCAAAATGGTTGTTAAGCAAATCCAACTTTCCCCTTGACTGCGATCGTCGTAAATACGAGTCAGTTGCCAAGCGTCCGAATTTTGATCACGTGATCCTAGGGAGGCTGCAACGGTCGCTAAGCGTGAAAAACGGCCGTAACTCCCTCTTTTCAGTACCGTTGTTAACTCTGAGCGGTCACCAAATGAACTGCTGTTAAGTTGAGGATTACTTGTGTTAGTTTTCTGGGTTTTTTTCCCTGTGGGTTTACGGTTAACTTATTATCGAGAAAGTTTTATTTATATATACGTTGAGACTTTATTTGACCTTTTTTGTGATGTTCGTTTAGGCTTGTGATCTGTTGCGGCATGGAGATTCTGCTTCTTAATCCACTGTTTTTTCTTCGCCGGAAGACAAAAAAATGGACTTATTTATATGAGGAAGAGAAAGGAGGTGTTAATTTAGACTGCAGTCTCTGCCTATTTTATTGACAAATTCAAATTTTCTCCCGAGTAGCATTACTCAGCTCCTGGGTGGCATTATATGTAGCCCTCGGCTTACGGCCACAACTGAGCCCCAAATTTACGTTGCTAAGTGAGGCATTCGTTGATTGAGTTTTGCTATGTTTTACGACTTTTCTTGCCAGTTGTTCAGTGAATCACTGCAGCTGTTAAACTCGTCACGCAGTTAAGTGAATCCAGTTCTCCCCCCCACTTGACTTTGCTTGGCAGAAGGGATCACGTGACCTCGGGACTCTGCATAACCGTCATAAGTACGAGTCAGTTGCCAAGCGTCCGCATTTTGATTACGTGTCCACGGGGGGATGCTCCAGTGGTTGTAAGTGTGAAAAGTTGTAGATCACTTTTTTTTTCAGTGCCATTGTTAACTTTGAATGGGCACTAAATGAAAAAGTGGAAAGTTGAGGACTTTGAACAAGTATGTTGCAAGAAAAGCAGTTCTACCTTTGCAAAAAAATAATGGCTCAGAAGCTGGTTTCGCACTTCAGGGTAATCTTGGTTTGATTCTGTTTTAAGCTGGGCGCACCCAGCTGTTGGAACTCAGCCAAATGGTGCTTATTCCACTCACCAGAGTTTAACTAACTATGGCTTAGTAGTCCAATGGCGAGATTTTGGGTTCTGCACCAGCTTTATCTCATTTAGACCAGCAGATTCTTTCCCCTTATTTTATAAATTCTATCAGCAGCTCAAGTGGCTTTATGGGTTTTTTTTTTCCCTGTGCGGTCTAAAAAGATAAAATGCTGGTCTGTAGGAAAATATATATATATCAAAGAGAGTGCATTTTTCTTAGACAATCTCTCTTTAACTGCCGTTTTATAAAACTGACTCTTGATGGGATTTCTTTTGTGGATGCAGTGAATAAAAATGATGGCTCTACCTCTGGGAACGGGGTGTGTGGTTTTAATGCCTTTTTTATAGCAATTGTGTGCATGCAAAGAGGTCTCCAACGTGTTTTTGCCGAAATCCGAGCAATTAAAGCCCAATTTTGGCTGTCCTTCAGAAAGAAAGGACTAAAACCTTTGCTACTTTAAAAAAAAAACAATGTTTTGTCAACCTTTGCTATAGAGTCCCCTTACGAGTGTTAACTTCGTTTCTATTCCTCCAACAGCATTAAAAAAAAAATCAACTTCTAAGTTTCTAGCCCTCTTTGTTAAAGGGGAAAATTTTGGGGGGGGGGGGGGAAAGGATCTCGGTATGTATGAGGGAATGCTTGAAAAACCTGGGAATGGGTGCAAATTCTCTGGAATTTTTAATCCACAACGCTTTTAACTGTCTTTCTATTGCTCTCGAGTTTTAACGAAGCCTGTTCAGGTAGCCCTCGACTTACGTCTGTCCGTTTAACAACCGTTTGAAGTTACGACAGCACCTGATGACCAGTCCTCGCGGTTACAACCGTCGCAGCATCCCAACACGGTCGTGGGATCCAAATTCAAGTGTTTGACAACCGGTGTGTATTTACAACAGTCGCAGCCAAGTCGACGGGACAAGCCGGATTCGCTTAACGAACATGATTCACTTAAAAAATGGCAGCGGTTCGCTTAATGACCGTAGGGGGGAGAAAGGGTGGTAAAATCAGACGCAACCGTGCTGACAATTGCCTCGCTTAGCGATGGAAATCCTGGTCGTTAAGTCGAGGTCTTTCCATGTTATCCTCTGTTCTTCACCCCGTCTTTCTTGGAGGGTTGAAAGCATTGAAAGACACACACACACACAAACACACACATAAGTTAGAGCTGTATGTAACGTATCTGCCAATAACGCCAGCGACAAAACCCCTTGAATAGATTCCTTCAAACGGCTCCGTAGAGCCTAACTCCCCAACTGGGAACCATTCCTTTCTTTTGGGACTGGTCTTAAGAATACGATCTTATTATTATTTTTTATTTTTTTAAAACAAAAAAACAACCAACCTGGTCTTCTCAAGGCCCATGCTTCATGTTTACGCAGCACTATCATTAAATCGCGATTATCAGCCGTTCTTAATCGCGGTCGGAGCGTTTCCACACGGCCGCTGGGGAAGGGATCGATGGGATTCAGATCCAGAACGTTCCCCTTTTTGCTTTGGATCCCGACGAGATTGAACGTGTCAGTTCGTCGCTCCCGGCTTCGTTTCGGAGCCCTTCAAGGATTCAAAGGAAGGAGAGAGAAGACGAGAACCGGCTTGGATAGCGACGGGCTGACGTCCACCGGACAGGGCTGCGTTCAGCATCCAGACTGGAGGTGGGCTGAGGGGGGCTCAGCTGTGGTGCCGGAAGGATTCCAGGAAGGATTTACGCCCCGTGCGGAAGTACGACTCGATCCGTTCCAAGGATTTCCCTTTGGTTTCCGGGAGGAGGTAGGTGAAGACGAGGTTGATGACGCAGATGGCGCTGAAGAAAAAAAAGGGGACCTCCAGGCCGTATTTTTCCTGGAAAATAGAACAAATTGGTTGTTAACGTGATCAGGTAGGAAAAGTAGAAAAGTACTGAGGGGGGAAAACAAACAAACAAACTTTAAACCAAAACGAGACAAACTCCATTATGGCTTAGTTGCTCTGTGGTGCTGTCTGAGCTTGGTGGTTTTCTTGCAGACGTTTCATGACCAACTAGGGAACATCATCAATGCTAGAAGGGAGTCGGATTTGTGGAGAGGAGGAGGAGGAGGAGGAGGAGGAGGAGGAGGAGGAGGAGGAGGAGGAGGAGAACTGTGGGGTCCTTGGTGCTCTCTGGGCTTGGTGGTTGTCTTGCAGATGTTTCATGACCCAACTAGGTAACATCATCAGTGCTAGTAAGTGTAACTTGCTTCCTGTTTACATACAGTAGCTCTGAGCTTGGTGGTTTTCTTGCAGACATCTCATGACCCAACTAAGTAACATCATCAGCGCCAATGAGTGCTCCCTGTTTACATACAGTAGCTCTGAGCTGGGGAACAAGAAACCAACAAGCTCAGAGAGCACCAAATATTCTGCCGTTCAATTCTGAGCTACAAATATTGTCTTCGATCGCCTGTTTTCATTTCCCAGATTAGCCTACTCCCTGGGCATTTCACAGTGGTCTCTTTTCCAAGTATACCGTAAAGCAGACCCACTTATAACAGACTGGCTCTAGTTGCCCCCCCCTCCCACGGAGGAAAGGAGTAGATGATTAAACCTACAGATAGATACACCTTCACCAGGTTCTTACCGTAACCAACAGAAAGGCTTTGGTCAAGGCGAAGGCAGTCAACCAACTCACAAGTACACAGAGGCCGGAGACCACCCCTCGCGCCTTCAGGGGAAGGACCTCTGCCATCAACAACCACGTAATGGGACCCCAACCCATGGCGTAGCCTGGAAGAAGAAGAACCATTGAATCATCAGAAGCAAAGGGGAAACTAAGGTAGTCCTTGACTTGAAACCATTTGTTTGAAGTTTTGGATCTCATCTCCTATCAGATCCACGTAGCAAAAGCAATAAATTTGGGGACTGATTGTCCCAAAAACCTTATCTAGGCCAAGACTGACCATATATGTCTCCTGGCCACCTCCCATAACCCTCCAGAGAAGTGCCAGAGATTTGATCTAAAGTCCAAAAGTTGGCCCTCAACTCTTCTCGACCTACCTATGATGAAGAACATGGTGGCCACCAAAGGGATCGCGGTGAGGCCCACCATGGAGGGGTCGCCGAGGCCCCCGTGGGTCCCATTCGCCGCCACCGCTGACGAATTGTGGAGAAGTTGAGGGATGAAGCGGATGTAGACGCCCAACGTGAGGTTTGAGGCGAGCATCAGGCAAGCTACGGTCGCGGCAAAGAGAGAGAAGGAAACACATCTTGAAGCCGACGCGGGAATCCCACTTGCGGCATGGTTATTCCTGAATTAGCCACCCTCCCCTCGCCCGCACAGGCAGTCCTCAACTTATAACCATTCGCTTAGCGACTCTTTCAAGTTACATTGAAAAAACAATGTGATTCGCAAACAATCCTCACTGTTACGACGGCTGGAGGATTCCCCACAATCACGTGATCAAAATTTGGGTGCATTGATGACGGTCGCAGCGTCCTGGGTGTGTGTGTGTGAGAGAGACGCGATCCCCGTTTGCCAGCTTCCAACAAACGAAGCCAGATTTGCTTAACGACCATGTGATCTGCAGTGATTTGCTTAGTGACGGTGGCAAAAGGGTCGCAAAATTGGGCCCTCAGCACTGAACGTGCTTAGCAATGAAAATTCTGTCCCCACTGTGGTCGTTAAGTCAAGGGTTGCCTGTATAGAGGCAGACGTGTGTCCACCCATCTGTGTGTGTGTGTGTGTGTGTGTGTGTAAAAGGAAGGACTACAAAACCCATACCAGAGACATACAGAAGAACCTTCCGCCCAGCTTTATCCATCGAGAAAGCCGCAACCAGCACCGAGGCTAAGCGAACGCCGCCCACAATAACGGCGTCATACTCCGGGGCCTGCGAAAGTCAAAATAATTGCTGTGAGCTGTCGATCAAATTGGTTGATTCTTTCAGTCATTTGTGATATGATCTTTTTTTTATTGTTTATGAGTCTTTCTCCTCTCTTTGCATCGAGTTTCCTCCCACCTGAGGGATACAAAAAACCCTCTAAAACCACCTGCTCATTTTAACGGCTGCCATGGTGTTTACAGAAGAAAAAAAATGACAGTAAAGGTGATCTTATCTCTATTTGGGAAATATGAAGAAGACTTTATTTATGCAAGTTTTGATTTATTTATTTTTTAAAAAAAGAAAGATATAGAGGTATCCTTCGGTTGGAAAGCGTGCCTCTGTAAATCTGAATAAAAAGAGGGGGAAAAATAAGAAAGGACGTGGCGGAGAGATTGAGATTAGGAAGAGACGGGATTTGAGTTGGCAGCGTTCAAATATTATGGGAAAATGGATTTTTTTTTGGCGTTTTGGGGTCAATCTTGAATACAGAATGAGAAACAGCAACACCTTGTTTGTTTTAGATAGAAAAAGATCATGGATGCTCCAACCTTGGCAACTTTTAACAACTATGGACTTGAACTCCCAGAATCCCCTAGCCAATCATGCTGGCTAGGGAATTCTGGGAGTTGAAGTCCATAAGTCTTAAAACTGCCAAGGTTGTGGAGGCCTCCCGCTCTGCAGGTTGACTTACCAGGATCACCTCCGTGCTGTCAAATATCAGCTGCAGGTAAACCAGGATTGGGGTAACCCCCGAAAGCTGCTGCAGGAACCTCATCAGCAAAGTAATTACGATAGGCTTGAAGATGTGAGGTTTGCGGATTTCTGCCCAAGTAATGGGTTGGCTCTGGAGAAAGACAGAAAGACAAATGGAGGAGAATATTCGGAGCTCGGGGTTGGCATCTGGGCTATTTTATTATTATTAATTTTTTGGGCAGATGTTTCATTACCCAACTAGGTAGCATCATCAGTGCTAGAAGGGAAGGGGGCTTGCAAAGGGGAGGAGGAGGAGGACTGTGGGGTCCTTGGTGCTCTCTGAGCTTGGTGGTTTTCTTGCAGACGTTTCATGACCCAGCTAGGTAACATCATCAGTGCTAGAAAAGAATCCATTGCAGTGCTACTACACAGTACACCTGACCTAATCAAATGCACTAAGATTGAAATATCCAGAACCATGGACCCCACAACCTCTGCCTTACCACCTATGTTCAATTTGACGGACAAAACCTAGCGCTGATGATGTTACCTAGCTGGGTCATGAAACGTCTGCAAGAAAACAGCCAAGCTCAGAGAGCACCAAGGACCCCACAATCCTCCTCCTCCTCCCCCTCCTCCACTCAACAAACCCCACTCCCATCTAGCACTGATGATGTTACCTAGCTGGATCATGAAACTTCTTCAAGAAAACCACCAAGCTCAGAGGTACTGTATGTAAACAGGAAGCAAGTTACACTTACTAGCACTGATGATGTTCCCTAGCTGGGTCATGAAACGTCTGCAAGAAAACCACCCAGCTCAGAGAGCACCAAGGACCCCACAGTTCTCCTCCTCCTCCTCCCCCTCCTCCACTCAACAGACCCCACTCCCTTCTAGCACTGATGATGTTACCTAGCTGGGTCATGAAACGTCTGCAAGAAAACCACCAAGCTCAGAGAGCACCAAGGACCCCACAGCTAACAGGGTCTGAATAAGTGCAAGTTGTACCATCTCTGGGGCTTTTACACTCTCCTTATCTTTGTGGTAGGGAGGACAAAGGGACTTTACACACTTTTATCTGCAAGCAAATAACCAATGAGGACCCCACAAAGACAAAATGGCCAGTCTGAACCACTTCCCACTCCACAAGGAAGTTCTAAAACCCACGGAGAGGCTTCTAGAAACCTTTTCGAGAGCTGAGAACTAACCAGGGTTTGGTGTTATGGGGGAAGCAAATGAAGATCTCCGCTTCCATATGTCTGTTAACCCCCTGCCCTCTTCTCTTGAACATGGACCTACCTGTTCCTGAACGCTGGCTTTGATCTGCTCGTATTCCCACCAATAATCCACATCTTCGCCTCTCAGCCACCGGAGAGCACCCAGGGCCTCGTCTTCCTTCCCCTTGGAAATCAGGAAACGGGGCGAGTCGGGCATGAAGATGAGGAGAGACATCATGAGAAGGATAGGGACTTCTCCAGCAACCGCCAGCCAACGCCAGGGCACCAGGAGACCTGTGGGGGGGAGGAGGAGGAGGAGAAGACAAAACTAAGGGAGATCAGTGTTAGTTCCACCAGGGAGAGCAGTCCACGAATTCAACTCCACAGGAAACGGCCGGTGGAAACGGTGGCTTACTACTTGCCTAAAGCGTAAAGGAAGAGGGCGCCCAAAACAGCCATGATTTGAGGACAGGAGCCCAACGCCCCCCGGATTCCTGGGTGGGAGATCTCGGAAATGTAGACCTGGAGAAGGCGAAAAGATGAAAAAGGTAAGTGGGAACCAAGGCCTCTAGGAGCCAGAGCTTGTACTCACTGCTTTTCTGCAGTTGGGTAGGAAGCCAATATTTACAGAAGGATAGAAAGGCGGAAAT
>NW_015386368.1:372167-378069 GCF_001527695.2 Protobothrops mucrosquamatus | reverse complement strand
CCCTCTGATGACCAACATTTTACCAAGCCATCCGCTGTGGTTTATATGTCGCAAAAATGTGGTATTTATTCTAGAAATTGGGGAAACTCCAGTATAAACTCATCTAGGCTGACATTTTCCCAGCAAGCCTAGCTGGCTATAAATAAAACCTCTTGATGAGAAATTGATCCTGTTTTGAACCCTCTCTGATCTTCCCAGGTTTTCTTATTCGCCTGACACAAATCAATTCAGCTACCTCTGGAGAAAGAGATGTCAAAACACCTACAAATACCTTCTCCCAAAATATTTCTAGCGTGACAAACTGAACCAGGGTGGGGGTGGGGGGATTTCTAGAAGTGTGGTGAATTTGAAAAAGAATTTAAAAAAAGCTGCATGTCCTTTTAAAAATACAAACCCCACTCCCTTCTAGCACTGATGATGTTGCCTAGTTGGGTCATGAAACGTCTGCAAGAAAATCACCAAGCTCAGAGAGCACCAAGGACCCCCTCATGTCAACTCTGAGCAACAAATATTCTCCTTTATTTGGAATAATGAAAAGCCCAGGTAACACGAGCAAGTTAGAATTTTTCCCCCTTTTCTCAGTGGGGAGATCCATCTCTTTGCCACCTTACAAACTTTTTAAAGGTGTGGGGATTCTAGAGAAAATGTGGCCTGTCTCATTGTGGTACAGACTGCTGGGATTGCCAAGTTTTTTCTTCTTCTTTTTTTTTTTGCAAAAAATAAAAACGATGTCTTGCTATTCTCTCTCCCCCCCCCCCCCTGTATTGTGAGCGACAGGCTCTTGTATTTAACACCCGTTGCTCACTGTCAGTGGCAACCTATCCTGGTGGAAACGAGAACAGCTAAGCAGCTTTGATATCTGGACCTAGAGACAGCTCAGAAATTTAGGCTAGCTGAGAAAACACGCTGGAAAAAAAAACACTTAGAAACCCAATTCTATGCAATCTAGATGGATGTATCTGTGAAGTCACCAGGAAGTGACTGCGTGACAATCATTACTGCAGCCCAAACGAGCAGATGTGAATGTTAAGGAGTGATTTTTTTTAATTTAATTGATATCCTGTTTTTTTTTATATAAACAATTCAAGATGGCACAATGCTCCTTCCTCCCATTTCCCCTGCAAACGCAACCCTGTGAGGTGGGTTGGGCTGAGGCCTAAGACACCCATGCCTAAGACAGAGCTAGAACTCACCATCTCCTGGCGATGGGCGCAAAGTCACCCAGCCAGCTTTCACGGCTAAGATGGGACTAGAATTCATGGCCTCTTTGCTTGCAACCCTGTCCCTTAATTGCCAAACCAAATTGGCCTTCATTGCAATATTTCCCCACAACAACAACAACGGCAATCCTTTGGGCTGAGAGAGAGAGGGACTGGTTCTAAGTCAACCAGCTGGCTTTCATGCCTAAGGCAGGTACTGGCCTGATGCCTTAACCTCAGCAACCTACGGTAGCTACTACCCTTTGCAAGTACAGGAGGAGGAGAAAAGGTATTGCTAGTTGCGCAACCACGAAAATATTTACCTAGATGCAGGCGAGAGGTCCATGGGAAAGCCTGCCAGAAAGAGGTTGAAGCGAGCTTGGAACTCTCAAACAAGTTTATAAAAGCAACCAGCGTGCAACAGAAAGATTTGCTACTTGGTAAGAAACACTCTGGAGTTCCCTTTCCTCCTTCATTGCCCTCTGGAGAGCGGCTGCAAGGAAGGCTGAGGTAGTCCCACCCCTCGAGGATTGATGGGGGGAGCTGGGGCCAATGGATTTATTTTATTTGGTGGTAATGCTGTGTTTCCCCCCCCCCCTCTTCCTCCCTGGGAGGATTCGGGGACAGGCTGCCCAATAAGATCCTATTCTTAGAGGTTAAAAACCTAGCAAAAAATTAGGCAGCTTCAATGGGTTTTTTTTAAAAGGCTCCGTGGGGGGGGGCAGAGAGAGAGAGAGAGAGAGAGAGAGAGAGAGAGAGAGATGGACCTGAGTGAAGACTTCACAATGGACAGTAGTGTAGCTTATATCTATACTTATCTATTTAATGTGTATCGGAGGACCTGAGTGAAAACTTTATGGTAGACAGTAATTTATATTTTAAATGGAGAGAGAGAGAGAGAGAGAGAGAGAGAGAGAGAGAGAGAGAGAGAGAGAGATGGACCTGAGTGAAGACTTCATAATACACAGTAGCCCATCTTGAAATGGAGAGGCTAATTTATATTGATATCTAATCCATGCATGAGGAACTGAGAGAAAATTAAATGGTAAATAGATAATTTGTATCTTTAAATGTAAAGGCAGGGTGATAAAGGTCCTGAGTAAAGACATGACTCTGGTTTTGTGTGTGTGTATGTGTGTTTTGTTTGTATTTCTGTCTTTGTGTGTTTGTGAGTATTTCTTTGTATTTTTGTTTCTCTTCGTATGTCATTTTGTGTGTGTGTGTGTGTGTTTTTGTGTCTTTTTATTTCTTTTTCAGTTTGTCTTTTTGTGTGCTACTATATATGTGATTGTGTGTGGTTTTGTGGTTTTTTTGTGTATTTGTTTCTTTGTGTTTGTGTGTTTGTTTCTCTCTCTCTGTGTGTGTGTGAATGGACTTGAGTGAAAACTTCATAATGTACAATAGTGTAGCCTATAGCTATGCTTATTTAATTTGTGAGTACCTGAGTGAAGACTTCATGGTGGATAGTAATTTATATTTTGGGGGGGGGGGAGAGAGAGAGAGAGAGAGAGAGAGAGAGAGAGAGAGAGAGAGAGAGAGAGAGAGAGAGAGAGAGAGAGAGAGAGAGAGGTGGACCTGAGTGAAGACTTCACAATGCAGGTTTGTATCTATGCCTATCTATTTAACCTGTAAGAGAGGACCTGACTGAAGACTTCATCGTGCACAGTAACCTATCTGCCTGTCTATCTAATCCACACCAGAGGACCTGACTGAAGACTTCGCCCAGCCCATATGAGGAGGTTGCTAGTTTACTGAAGCTTAAGGAAGTCTGGATTGAGGGCTGTAGGATTGAGGGACCCAGCAGGATTTCTTCCTAGGGTGTATCGAATTTGGGGAGGGGGGGTGGTCCTAGTAAGCAATGTGGATGAAAAAAAAACCCACCCCATGCCTGCTCAGAAGTAAACACAGATGAGTCTGTCGGAGTTAAGCAGGGGTCAAAATGTTACAGACTCTCAAAGCACTTAGCCTGCCATAAAAAATATGAATTTTAAAAGAAGGGAGAAGCAGGACGTTAGCTGGAGCAAAGTTGAGCACCCGAGTAAATTTTCCAGTTCTTCTCCTTTGGGCTTAATTTAAGGCCATGTTATTTTTCACCCTTGGCCTCTAAAGAGGAATGTTTGATGTTTTTTTTGGAGATTTGGCAGTTTTGCTGTTATCGGGGACAGAGATGATAGAACACTGAAGTTCCCCCAACAAAATAATCTTTATTCATAAAGTATGGGCGGCTTTTAAAATAAAAATAAATAAACTATCACCAAATCATTTTTGGCTTTCCAACAGCTGAGAACAGCTGGATACGTCCGTGCCCAAACTTTTGACTTTTCATATAAAGTATGGAATCCTGCAAGTAGAAAGCTAGCTGATCAGGGGACAATTCTAGACTAGCCCGTTCCTTGAAGGCTTAGTGATCTACTTGCAAGCAGCTTTCTGAAAGAGTTTGGCGGGGAGACTGCGTCTCCATTCAGGATGCAACCATTTCAAGGATTTCACCCTGCTTTTGTTTTTAAACTGATGCTCGTTGCCTTGTTGTTGTTTCCCTTCCTCTGCGCTAAAAGATGGAGAGATGCAGGAGAGACGAAGGGATGATGAAAGTTCTATGGACAACAGGAACGTTCCAGAACTTTGCTGTGGAGCTAGGAAGCACACCGAGGACCAGAGAGATGAGAAGTCTGGGCGTTCGGAAGCTCCAGCTTGGCAGCCTCAGGGATCTGATTGTCTCCCTTCCATCTTCCTGGCAGTTTTCCTGGCCTTCGTCTTTGTCTCCGTGTCAGTGGTCCTGCTTTGTCATGAGAATGTCCACCTTCCTTTGAAGGACCTCAAGGCCTTGAGTCCCCAGAGTGTTCACCTGCCCAAGGAAGTTGTCCAATCTCTTCATCTTTTTTTCCCAAACCAGCTGGAATCCACCTGGTGGACATTCCTGCGATATGTTGGCAACCCGTTGGGGAAGTCTCATTTGGAGGAGCCTTGGATCCTGGTTGGAATTGGCCCTGGAGATGCAAGCCGGACCCTTCTCTGCTTCACGAAAATGATGCTGTCCTTACTGACTCAGCACAAAACCACAAGTGTCGAGTTTCTGGACTCAACCAGCCCTTGGCTTCCTCCGATGGGTCCTTCTGAAAACAGGACCTGGGTGATCGCTAGCGTGACGGTTCTTCGGGGAGAGAAGAGTCTCCTGAGTGGATTGGTGGTGTCCTTGCGAAGTCTCCCGAACGGAAAAGGGGAAGCCACCAAGAAGACATTTGCCCTCGTGGGGAAGGGCGTGGACCAGATCTGGGAGAAGTTCCTGCTGCAAAGATCGGTCCCTTCCTTGATCTCTGGAATTTTGAGCTTGAATCCCGATAGGGGACCAGATGAGATGATGGTTGACCAGGAGAACTTTCTTGTCCTCTTCATCACCTTTGAGCAATATTTGGAAAGTGGGTTGGTTTGCTAAAGGAGGCTTAAGTTCTATGTGCCGTCCTTTCCTTCCCCAGAGAGGTGTCTTCTAATCAACTGGGGACAGGTGGAATGAAAGGCCTACCCTAACAGGGTACCAAGGAGATAGAATGTCAGGCAAACTTATCTGGGAAGTGGGAAAATTGCCATGATTTATGAAGGGACAGGGGTGAAGAACAGTGTTCAGGCTAGGGAAGTGAAGATCTGCAAGTAGGAACCCAGATTTTCTGTGGGCCCGAGTATTTATTAGCACCCATGAAATAAAGATGGAAGAGTGGACCTTACAGGTTTCTTTGTCGTGAGGATCTGCCCAAGAGAATGACCCTAGAGCAGTGTTTCTTCCACTTTGTTTCTTCCCCTTAAAATGTATGGACTTCAATTCCCAGAATTCCCCGGCCAAAAAGGACAAATTGTCCAGCCTCTCCCAACTGTTGCAATCCAGACCGCGAATAAAAGTCCTGCAATCTTACTTGTAAACGGATGATTAAACACACGTTCTGCTACACCTGTACTTAAAAGCTAAACTTCATTAAAACCTGAACTATCTGCCGAGCCAGGGTGTGGGAACTGTCCAGTGTGTATGTTTACATTTTAGCAAAGTCCCCAGAGCTTCCAGTAAAGATATCTGGCATTTTAAAACGTTGAGTCTCTTCTTTGTTGCTCTCAACCCAGGCACTGCTGACATGGGTTAAGGTTGGGGAAAGGGGCTGTGAAGGTATGTGAGAATGACCTTTGGAGAAAGAATGGCAGACCAAGCCATGGTTAGATAAGAGGCAGCTGGGCCCAGAGAAGGGAAAGGGGGGTGGGTGGGAAACATCTCACAAGACGTACTTTCAGATTTGCAAGGTTCTCTTAACGTCACCTTACCATAACATTTAGAGCCAGTACTTCTGGTGTCCTCTTATCTGGACTACCTTGCTAGGCTGACAGGTGATGAGTTCTGGTCCAGCTGCTTTCGTTTCCAGGGGAATGAAATAGGGGAGAAACCCTACGTTTTGGGGATCAACACCTCTTCCTTCAAAAAGGGCTCTCAGCTACACAAACCTTGGCCAATGAAACCGCCGAAGGGACAAGAAACCTGGCAAACAGGAGATGGCCCAAATCAGCTCACGTTTTGTTTGCTACCTGGGCCGAGAGCCCAGCGTTTCTGACGCTCCCCGAGGGCACCTTAGTTCTGGCCGCAGGTTGGGGAGAGAGAGAGAGAGAGAGAGAGAGAGAGAGAGGGAGGGAGGGAGGGAGGGAGGGAGAGAGGGAGGGAGGGAGGGGAG
>NW_015386368.1:314178-372105 GCF_001527695.2 Protobothrops mucrosquamatus | reverse complement strand
GGGCCGAGAGCCCAGCGTTTCTGACGCTCCCCGAGGGCACCTTAGTTCTGGCCGCAGGTTGGGGAGAGAGAGAGAGAGAGAGAGAGAGAGAGAGAGGGAGGGAGGGAGGGAGGGAGGGAGAGAGGGAGGGAGGGAGGGGAGAAGAAAAAGGGAGGGAGGGAGGAAGACATTCTGAGAGAATGGGAAGCAGGGAGAGAGAGAAGAGAGAAGAGGGAGAGAGGGAGAGAGGAAGGAAGGAAGGAAGGAAGGAAGGAAGGAAGGAAGGAAGGAAGGAAGGAAGGAAGGAAGGGAAATGAGAATGGGAGGGAGGGAGGGAGGGAGGGAGGAAGGAAAGGAAGAAAGGAAGAAAGAAAGAAAGAAAAAGAAAGAAGGAAGGAAGGAAGGAAGGGAAATGAGAATGGGAGGAAGGGAGGGAGGAAGGAAAGGAAGAAAGGAAGAAAGGAAGAAAGAAAGAAAGAAAGAAAGAAAGAGAGGCTGCCAGAAATATTAGGAGCACCATTTGTTCTCTGCTTATTATTATTATTATTATTTATTAAATTTATATCCCGCCCTTCTCCTTGCGGACTCAGGGCGGCTTGAAACGCAAATGGGGCTAAGCCAGAATTTATAAACCGACAGAACAGGCTGTCCTTCTCGCTGGCTCGGCCGAGTGGACGTCCGGTTGATCAGAAGGAAGGAGGCTTCTGCAGAGCAACCATTTTTTTCCAAGGGGGGGGGGACCTCTGTTCATCCCTGCAGAGGACACCACCAGCAGCTCCAAGCTGTGACCAAGGTCTCCATCTCCATAGCAGCCTCCGAGAAGCCCTGCCGTCTTTCCAGGCCGTTGTCTCCTTGGCTTCTGGTGATAAACAACAGCTGCCTCCCGGTCTTGCAGAGCTGAAAAACCCAGCCTTGGACGAGCCCTGGGGGAACCGCCCGGTAGACAAGGACCTTGGTGTGAAGGAGGTGGTGTGTGTGTGTGTGTGTGTAAGGATCTTTTTCCTCTCCTCCACGGATGGAGGCCCTGCCTCTCTTTGTGCAACCTGGAGAAGGTCTCCCCAGGACACCCCCTTTCAAATCTAGCGCGACTGAGATGCAAGAATGAAGAGGATGCAATTGGCAAGGTGGGCTGGATATTTTGGGGAGGGGGGAAAGGGGCTGGGTTTGTGTGCGGTGAGCCGGGAGGGAAGTGTCCCCCCCCTCCTAGGATTAAGATCTGTGGCTAGAGCGAGGCAGGGGTTCTGGAGATCAACTGCAGCCAGGCCGTTTTGAATCTTCAGCAAGACATCGTTTTAGGAAGGCTGTTTACAGCAGAGATCTTGCTGACTTCATGGAGGGAAAAGACTCTGCGGGGATCTGGGCAGAGTTTTCACCAAACAGGGTCGGTTTGGAGGGTCAATGGGCAGGAAGGAGGCTTAAAGGAGCAAGAGGACATCGCAGAAAGAACCCAGAAACATTCCCCCATCGCACTAGATTGCGATGGAAATCGAGTCAGGGGGTGGCTTGCGAAGAGAAGGCAGAGAGTGTAACTCAGCGTGAATGCCTTTGCTGTGCTCAACAAAGGTTCTGGGTTCAAGCCTTAAAAAGATCTGGAATTCTGCTGGCCATCTACAAATAGGCTGACTTTGATGGCTAGCAGGTTTCCAAATTATATATATGTATGATTAGACAATCCAATGTTCTCTTGATGTTTAATGGTGAAGAATTTAAGAGCGGCTCGGCCACTCGGAGCAACTAATCTTTGAAAATCAACAAGTCTTGTCTTGGGTGGATAATTATTCGTAGACATGGGGTCCTTTTTCGGACGCCTTCATGGTGTAAAGGGTGCTTGTGATGGGCTTGAGGTTTGTTAAAGCGGTGGAAGGAGGCTTGTGCGTTCGGCACAACGGACTGCAACTGAGTGAAGAAGCAATTGAGTAGAAAAGGAGAAACTACTTACAGTCCCCCACTTACGACCACAGTTAAGGACTGAAACTTCTGTTGTAAAGCAATGTGGTTGTTAAAATTGAGTTGTAACACCGGGTTTTGCAACCTTTTGGCCACGGTTGTGAAGGAACTCACTGCAGTCACTAAGCGAGTTGGGCGGTCCTTAAGCGAATCACGTGAAGTGATGCCGTGATCGCTGCAACCGTCATGTGAGAACTGTTTTAAGTCACTTTTTTCAGGGCCATTTTAACTTCAAGTCAAGGACCACTTGCCTAAGCTCCTGAGCAGACTGGAGAAACCAAGGGCGTCCATTTATGCCAGTGTCATGAGGGCTAGAAACTTTTAAAAAATAAACAAAGTGTATCTTTGCCACAAACTCATTTCCGCCTCCTCCCTCATTTCTGCAGTCATATCTTCGACTCTCTGTCCCCAGGGACAGTGGCTTGCCCTATCCTGTAACGCATTACGTCCTTATATAGCACTGTATAAATAGCAACTGGGTAATTCGAGCATCCCGTGAGATTTCACACATGCCCAGCCTTCTTATTCTAACTTCTCTCTCCCGTTTGTTTTTGGTTTTTTTTGGCTCCAGCGATGGATTTTGAGCGCTTTAAGAAAAGGGGGCTTCAGTCTGTCCAGCAACCCCACCGCATACCCCAGGATGCCCTGAAAATGATCCACCGTGCTTCTGCTGGCTCTTTCGAGCCTCCGAGGGTAATTTTAAGAAACATCAGACTGTCAAAGAGAGACCAGCCAAACTAGAGGAGGCGTCAAGCCGGGAATTAGTCTGGAATCCTTATATGGACACAAGAAGGCAAAGTCTGATCCCTCTCGGATGCTGTTGAGCCTTATCTAATCCGCTCCAGGTGCATACCTCCTGTCTGTGAATCGGGCGTGAGCAATAAAGTCCCGAATTGAACTCTTCATATGTGGAGCCGGTCTGTCGCGCTGGACACGGCCCCTTCTGACTTTGCGAGCAAAATAGGCATGGCCAAAAATGTCGACCAGGAGCCAAGCTTGGTCTCCGAATGCGCAGTCTGCTGGAACGCTTACGATAACATTTTCCGGACCCCGAAACTCCTTCGATGCGGCCATTCCTTCTGCATTGAGTGCCTGGCGCACCTCAGCCTGATCTCCGCCACCCGGAGCCAGCTGCCTTGCCCTCTCTGCCGCTGCCTGACCATGTTGCCGGCTAACCAGCAGGTGACCGAACTGGCCACCGACGTCACCATCTTGCACAAGTTGGGCCTGGAGCCCAACCACATCATCCTGGAAGGACGGCAACTGTGTCTGAAGGAGCAGCGGAAGACCAGGTACTTTCTCCGCCAACCCAAGGTCTACACCCTAGACCTGGGCGTGGACCCCGAACTCGGCACCCAGACTTACCCGGAGAGCCCCCAACCGGTGACCGTAGCCAGCACCCCCACCGTCCCTCGGCGTTCCCTTCTCCGAGAGTGCATCCGGAACCCGCATCTTCGGATCTTCACGTACTTGATGGTCATTATCTTAAGCGTGACTTTGCTACTCGTCTTCTCCGTCTTCTGGACGAAAAACTTTTTCCCAGGTTTGGGATGAGGGAGGAGGAGAGCTTGAAACTTGCTTTTGGTTTTATGGGGGTGGGGGTTTCCCGCAGGGCCTGGGAACGGAGGAAGCTGGGAAGTATTTGGGGAAGGTGGATCAAATCTTTTCCTAAAGTTTCCTAAAGTGAATTTGGGGATTAAGAAGGGAGCAATATGACCACTGTGAGGGTTTTTTGCCTACGTCCAACGCCTTCGCCATAAAGACCAAGTTCTCCTTGACAGAGAACAGACTCCAGAATGTGTGAATGGCGCAGTTCCTACTGTATGCCGTCCAATCCAGAAATCTTAAAAGAGTTTGCCACTACTCTACCTTACCCTGGTTGGAAAAAAAAACCCCAATGATAAAACAAAAACAAACAGATTAAGATCAAGAAGGGGGAGGAGACAACCTGCCTCCTGAAGTTGTAGGTGCTCCAACATTAGGGGTTTTCAAGAAGAGATTGTCTGTAATGGTATTGGGTTTCCTGCCTGAGTAGGGGGTAGGACTAGAAGACCTCCAAGGTCCCTTCCAACTCTTATAATATTCTGTTAACAGTGCTTAACGGAAAGTCAAGTTAAGTTTGTCTTTGCACTTAAGATGCAGCAGCGTTTGTAAATGCAAAAGTGTGCATATGTGTATGCGTGTGAGAGAGAGAGAAATCAGAGAATCAATCATATTAAAGAAACATTTGTGTGTGTGTTTTTTCCCCCCCCCCTTCATCTGCTGGGCTGGTTCGTATCATTTATTTATCAAATGCCGCTCTTCTCGCTGTCCAAATATTACGAAGTTCACCAGGTCCTGTGTACCTAGCAGATGCATCTATCCACCTTTATAAAATTGTTTTGAGCAGAGTTAAGAGGTTTTTTTTTTAATATATATATTTTGCAGTATAGCCTGTTCTGGAAACCTGGCCTGTTTGATGTCTGATTTGAGTGATGTGGGCTAATTCAGCCACCGGGTCAATGCTGCCACTGAGTTAAAACCGATGGGGTGAAATTAAGTTTACTGAGGAGGGTGAGTGTGGCAGGAAGGAATCCATCTTTGGCTCCCAACAGGGAGTTTTTCCTAAAGTTATTTTTCCTGAACTAAGACAGGAAAAAGAAAGATCTGACTGAAAATTATTTAATTAGGAGCTCTAATGTTTTTTTCCCCCAAGCTTTGTAGCCTAAATCCATTGTTCCTGCGTACGAGTGCATAAAGGAAGCAGGGAGCAGCAAGCAGGGAAAAGTCCCATAAAAGTCATTTGAACCCCTTTGATACTTGGTTTCCGTTAGGCACAGAGCAAATAATACTTAAAAAAAAATAATCAGATTGCCTAGGGGCAAAGAGGTAGCCAGGGTTGCAAAAGAGGCTAAATTCAGACAAAAGGATGTTGGCTTAATCTGTTCCTTTGTTATCCCGCTAGTATTTTCTGCAACAGCAAGAGGAAAGTGCTGGAAGAAAAATCTCTATTTTATTTTTTTAAACAACAAAAGAGGTGTTTAAACAACACTGGTGTTTTCAAGGTCTATTTGATGGGCCAAGGGATATTTGCTTCCGGGGCATAACCCAACACTTATATTTGTATTTATGTTTGTGTATTTGGCTCCTGGTTGAAATGTTTGGCCAAGGCTCTGGGTAAACATTTACATTTGTATATTTGCTACCAAGAACAACACAACATTTGCAGTGGGGGGGATAGTAGAGGGGTAGCCTAATTTAGCAGAAAAACCACCTAGGGGGGGTGGAAGTCCCGTGCTGGTAAAAAACATCAGGAACCAATGTTGAGACCCACATTTTGTTTGAGCAATAAAGAGTTTTCAGCCGCTGGTTTGGTTGCGAGGCTGTGGGCCCTTCATAGGGTGGGTGTGTTACTTAAGAGGAGGCTGGACTGAGCCTAGGAAACGCCAGCTGCCGACCTGCCTACATCAGACCCTAAGCAACAGCAACAATAAATAGTAGTTTATACAGATCCAGGATAAGTGACGGCTGCGGTTTGGAATATAAAGAGTGTTTGGTTTGCTTATCGCCAAGGAGAGCCTTGCTGAGCTGTCAAGAGGGAGAGTCAAAGCCAATCAGGGACTGAAACAGCCTTTGCTCAAGAAATGGTGAATAAGAGGAGTGGGAGGACAAATCCCCCTTCTTGGTTTGGCTGTTGAGGGAGTGATTTTCCCTCAGCCCTGACGTCAGGAAGGGAAGCAGGGGATGGAAGTGCAAAAAAGGGAAGGAAAGAGAAAGAGAGGGGAGGAGAGAAGGCTAGGGAAGGAAAGGAGAAGGGAGGGAAGGGAAGAAGAAAGGAAAGGAGAAAGGAGAGGACAGGAAAGGGACAGAAGGAAGGAACTGCCGGTCCTTATGGGTCATCAAACAAGTGGCTGTAAGTTGAGGACTAGAACCAGAACAAGTCGTCAGGCACTGAGTTAAAAAGACAAACTGCAGACAAGGGAACCGGTGGAGGCTTTGAAACAGAAGCAGCCACTTTGCTTTAATACACTTTGTTGTCGTTGTTGTTGTTTTTAAAAAAAGTCTCTGCCCAACAAAGGACCCTATTCCCAAACAGAGGTCCAAAGACCTCCTAATTGAGGGGATCTCCCAGAAATGTGTGTGTGTGTGTCCAGGGATCAGCAAAAGCAGGGGAGCCAACCTTTACCACCCAGGTTGAAAAGTGTGTGGGGCTTTTTTCCCTCCCACAATGGAGAGAATCTGGAGCCCACCGGAGAGAGAAGGAGGAGTATAAAAAAATAGATTCTCAAACGGGCGTTCCCTTGAACGCCACTAGCACAGGAGGAGGAGGAGGAGGAGGAGGAGGAGGAGGAGGAGGAGGAGGAGGAGGATGGTCTGCGGACTCCGCACGCCACCTGTGATCGGATCTCCCCGACCTAAAATAACCCGGGTCACCCCCAGGGACGTGAGAAGGGAAATACCCGGCTTATTCTGCCATCCATAGCTTGAAGGTCCGGTCGTAGGAGCAGGTGGCAATCAGCTGCCCGTCCAAGGAAATGTCCAGACCCATGACTTTGCCCTCGTGTCCGGCCAAGGTCTTCAAGGGGTTCCAGCCAGGGTGGGTCCACACCTTGGCCGTGTTGTCGTAGGCCCCGGTCAGCAAGAAGTTGCCGTGATTCGCTGGAAGGAAAGAAAGAAGGAAGGAAGCACAAAGGAAGGAAGCAGTGTATATTTATCGTGGTTTTTATTATCGCCTGCTCACCGCCCTGAGTCCCGTAAGGGAGATAGGGCGGTATATAAATTCAATAAATAATAATAATAATAAAAAGTGACCCGGAAGGGGTTCGGGAGAGCAACTGATCTTGGAAAACACATTGCAAGCAGCGACAAACAGGAATGGGGAAGAAGGGGAGAGAAGGAGAGGGAGGGAGGGGAAACTTAATGGAGGGAAGGTGGTTCTTATTTTTTTTTAACTTGTATCCCATCATTATATTATTTTTATAAATCTCCAGGTGGAGAACATATTCACAGCTTCCTCCCATTTTTCCCCACCTCCTGTGAGGTGAGGTGGGCTGAGAGAGGGGGACGGGCTCAAAGTCAGCCAGCTGGCTTTCATGCCTAAGACTGGACTAGAACTCCCAGTCTCCTGGTGACTGGCTCAAAGTCACCCAGCCGGTTTCCATGCCTAAAGTGGAACTAGAACTCAGAGTCTCCTGGCGATTGGCCCAAAGTCATCCACTGTTTTCATGCCTAAGGCAGACTAGAATTCTCTGTCTCCCTCGGACTGGCCCAAAGTCACCTAGCTGGCTTTCGTGGCTAAGGTGAAACTGGAACTCACTGCCTCCTGGTGACTGGTCCAAAGTCACCCAGCTGGCTTTTATGTCTGAGGCAGGACTAGGAGTCCCCTCTCCTGGTTTCTAGTCTGAAATGTTAAGCACGGCATGGAAGTGGGTCTCCAGAAGGGATCTGCCCTTCTGCTAGGAGTTTTTTTTTCTTCCAACTTGAAGCTTAACCTACATTTCCAAGTGGTTCCCTCACCAACTCTTAACCAAGTCTGATGTGAGTCTGCGTAGTTTTCCTTCAGATCAGGCAAAATGAGCTGGGCCATGCCTCTAGGGACAAAACTAAGTTGGCTTAGAAGAATAAGGGAAGCTGCTCCATTGCCCTCAAATCTTAGTCCCATCCACCGGGCCCTCAGCAGTTCCCAAAAGTTGATGCTTTGAGTTTTAGAATCCAGATTTTAGGCTCCTGCTGCAGGACCGTGGTGGGGAGACTTACGTTCATATTTCACCCCGGTGATCAGATTCTGATGGGCGGGGATGGTGTAAATGCACCTCCTCTGGCGAAGGTCCCAAACTTTGCAGGTGTTGTCTCCACTGCCGGTAGCGATGTGGTACCTACGAGTGGGGGAGGAGGAGAAAGAGTGAAACGGGGCCTTACACTTAGTAGCAAGAGCAACAGCCCACAGACTTATATACCGCTTCGCAGTGCTTCACAGCCCTCTCTAAGCGGTTTACAGAGTCAGCCTGTTTGCCCCCAACAATCTGGAGTCCTCATTTTACCGACCTCGGAAGGATGGAAGGCTGAGTCGACCTTGAGCCGGTCAGGATCGAACTCCTGGCAGTGGGCAGAGTTTGCCTGCAGTACCGCCTTCTAACCACCGCGCCACCAGGGCTCTTCAAGCAGGCGGAGAGGAAGGAACATATAATCCATGCCAAGATGGCAGCCTGGCTCTTACCCATTAGGGGAAAAGCTGACCCCGTAGATCTCTTTGAGATGTCCTTCCAGGAACATGATGCAGCGGCCGGTGCGCAGGTCCCAGACGCGGCCAAATGCATCGAGGCCGCTGGAACAAACCCAAAATATGTCAGATCAATACAGGGAGTGCGCGACTTAACAACCATTCTGGCCTTAGGAAGCCGCTCAGCTTGGCTTGGGCAGGTCACTGAGTACCCCATTCGGCCAACGAATGCCTTGGCACAGAGGGTGAAGGCTTACCCGGTGCCAGCTAGGGAGCCATCACCGTGGAAGGCGATATCGTAGACCCCTTTGCTGTGCCCCTCCTGGTGAAGGATCTCCTCCTGGGCTTCCAGGTCCCACAAACGCCAGGAGTGGTCGTAGCTACACAGGAGAAATAAGGAAGATTAACTCGGCAGATCTTGCAGAGGTCCAGCAAATATTTCCCCCACGGTATATAAGTAAGTAAATAAGTAAGTAAGTCAGTCAGTCAGTCAGTGAGTCCAGTCAGTCAGTCAGTCAGTCCAGTCCAGTCCAGTCCAGTCCAGTCCAGTCCAGTCCAGTCCAGTCAGTCAGTCAGTCAGTCAGTCAGTCAGTCAGTCAGTCTATCTCTGTCTGTCTGTCTGTCTGTCTGTCTGTCTGTCTATCTATCTATCTATCTCTAGCTAGCTGTCTGTCTATGTCTGTCTGTCTGTCTGTCTACCCACCCACCCACCCATTTAGATCTGAGCCCGGGGGCGCAGAGATTAGAATGCAGCCTTGCAGGCTAACCCTGCCCACAGCCAGGGGTTTGATCCTGACTGGCTCAAGTTTGTCTCGGCCTTCCATCCTTCCGAGGTGGGCAAAATAAGGATCCAAGTTGTTGGGGGCAATAGGCTGGCTCTGTAAACCGCTTAGAGAAGGCTGCAAAGCACTATGAAGCGGTATATAAGTGCTAGTACGATTTAAGGAAGAATTATAGATACCAGCTTTCCTCAACTGGCGCCCTGGGACCACCAATCCCAGAATCCTCAGCCAGCTAGGGAGTGCCCGACAATTTCAATCCTTTCTCCCCCCCCCACCGCCATTTAGCAGAGGTAGAGAGAGACCTTCTTACCACGTGGTGCCCAAAAATCTGCCAGAAGGATGCCAAGTGACCCGGGCCACTCTGACCGTGTGACCTTCTATGTCAGCCACTGGTTCGTCGCTGAAAGAAACCAAGATTGCCCCATTAGAACTAAAATGACACCATAAAGAAAACAGGGAAGGGCAGTGTCACATGCTCAAAGTTCACTGTAGAGGTGGATTTTACTATTTTCTTGCAGACATTTCATAACCCAAGTAGGTAACAGCATCAGTGTGTAGGGGGAAGGGGGAGGAGGACTGTGGGGTCCTTGGTGCTCTCTGAGCTGGGTTGTTTTCTTGCAGACATTTCATGACCCAACTAGGTAACATCATCAGTGCTAGAAGGAAGTAGAGTGTCGAAGGACAAATAAATAAATAAAAATATACGGAGGCTTTATTGGAAATATCAAAGGAGAAAAGTCTGCACAAACCTTTCTAGACTCCAGAGCTTGACAGAGCCGTCGGCTGCGCAGGACGCCAGATTGACATCCTTCTTGTCCAATGAGATGGTTGCCTTGGGATGGAAGACGATGGCGCCAACGTTGGTATTATGCCCTTAGGAGAGGCGAGAAAGCTGCCAGTTCGAATCACGGAACCCCAAGGTTTGTTTGCCCGGTCTGAACCGGGTTGTGTTTGTGGTTATGGGTTGAGGGGAGGGGAGAGACGCCGTACCTCTCAAAGTGAGAACAAGCTTGCAATCTGGCACTGACCATATCTTGCACAGGCCGCTCCTGGGGGACAGAAGAAAAGGAGACCACAAGGAACCTTCACTGCTGTAAATTATTCATGCTCAAATATATAATATAATAAAAATGCAGATGATTAACGGGTGATATCACTTGCAGGTTTAGGCCGATGCTATAAACGTCAGGATTTAAACTGGGTGCCCCCTTCAACCATTCTTTGCCGCCCCCCCTGCCCAAGGTGACCCCAAAAAGACAACGAACCCTTCTTACCAACAGGCCGTGGCCAAGAATTTGGAGTTGGAACTGAAGTGACAAAAGGAAATCGGACGGTCATCCCCAATTTGGCTGCAGAAGTTATTCAGAGACTGGAAACGAAACCATACCGTAAGAATTAAGCTGCCAGTTCTTTTAAAAGAATTATTAATATAGATTGCTAGCCCGTGTATATGTTGTGCCGTATGCTAAATAATAAATAATAAATCTTTTCAAAGGATTTAAGAGGAGAGAGAGAGAGAGAGGGTGGAAAAAGAAAAGCCAGAAAGAGTAGGAAAAAAAGAACATTCCTTCCCAAATGCTTCACGTTACATCCTCAAAACCATTTACCGAAGGACTTGGAAGGGATAAAGTTTTACTTTTACATAAGTGGTCCTTGATTTACAACCACCACAGAGCCCAACATTTCTGTTGCTAAGTGAGGCGTTTCTGATGTGAGTTTTGCTCAACGGGGCTAGTAAATGTGTTTCTTTTCCCATCCCAAAAAAGGCCGCTGATTAAATACGCAACATTTAGTATGCAAAGCAGACCTAGTGAAGCAAAGCTTCTATCTTTTTGGGGGGGAGGGGACTCATTTCAAGCTACCCACCCTCAAAGATTTGTGAAGCTCTTGTTTCTGGGATGTCCGTGTGGCTTCGGGCACCTCCTTAAACAAACGGGCTTCGTCCAGCCGCTTCACTGCTCTGCGCAAAGAGAAAGAGAAATGTGTTACACGTAAAAGAGAATATTTGTAGCTCAGGGCTGAACTTACTAGGGGTCCTTTGTGCTCTACGAGCTGTGTGGGGGGGGAGGAGGAGGGGGAGGAGGAGGACGACGACGACGACAACTGTGGGGTCCTTGTTGCTTTCTGAGTTGAATTGTTTTCTTGCAGACGTTTCATTACCTAGCTAGGTAACACCATCAGTGTTAGAAGGGAGTGGAGTTTGCTCTCTCCCTTTGACTAATAGTCTTACCGTGGAAGAGAGTAATTTGCAATCCAGAGTCTGGCTGTCTTCAAGGTGGTTGGCCCTTCATGGTACCAAGTCTGCTGATACTAAGAAAGACAAATTGCAAAGACACATTACCCACACTTTTTTGCAGAAGTGTGCGCAATATATTTTCCAGAGAGGATTCTTAGGTATTTCCACCCTCAGTGGAAAATCACGAGACATTCATTTCCACGGCCGACTTTAATTTGGCCTCTAGCTCAGCTAATTTATATGCACAGATCAAAATTCTCGTTTCAAAGGGATTGTTCTTTTATATAAGCATTTGGCATAACGGAAGGGCAGCACAAGAGGAGACAAAGAACACAAAAAATGGATTTCAACGTTTCGCCCTAAGTGAGAATAAGAGCAGCCATATAACATACTCACCTCCTCTTTGGACTTCTTGGATTTTTCATCATCCTTCTTGGTTTTTTTCAAGGCATCCGGACCAACCACCGAGAGAATGTTACGCAGTCTGACAAGAAGGAAAGGCCGAACGTGTAAAATGCTCTTTTATTTACGAAAGGAGGGTCAGTTCAATTTGAATATCGACCCTCACCTCTCCCTCCTTTCGGCTGGCCCTTCTCCAAACAGCGTTATGGGTTCTCCGAGCGCCCGTAAGCAGGCCTTGACCTCGGAGTCGTCTGTGGAAACGTTGATTTGCCTCGCCCGTTTCCGGCGCTCAAATTCGGCCAGGACTTCGGCTTGACGCTCGCTGATGTGGTCTTCCAGGTCAAAAACTTCGCCTAGCCCATAGGAGAAATGTAGTATAGGTCAGATCTGCCAGGCACAGTTTGTGTCTTTAGTTATTTATATGGTCAACATCAGATTTATGCATATACTCAATTATACATTTCTTATAATAAATCCAAAGGAGAGAGAGAAAAAAACCCCAAACTTTGTTGCTTTCCTGGGCACTGGGCATCTTCTTACCGGTGGAGATGTTGATATTGCCCGCCTCAATGGCTGCTTTGACGGCTTCTTTGCCCATCATCCCCGACTCGCCCTTCAGAATCCGCTCGCGCTCTTTCTCCTCCAGGCTCCCATAGAAAATGGGGCCCTTCTTAGCAGGAGGGGCGTCTCCATCGTTGGAAGCCTTCATTTTTGTCCCCTGCAAAGAAAACCAAGGTGTTCACGATCCAGAACGGGCACGGAGCAAATCCAAAGAGGGTGATGGGAATTTTAGTCCAACATTCCAGCATCTTGATGGCAGACTCCATGTTCCCCCCTTGCTCTCTGCTCTCCACCCATCCAACTTTTTAAGTCTTTATTATCATTTGTATTATTTATTCTTTTTAGTATTTATTCTTGGTGTGTGTGTGTGTGTGTTTTAAAAACACCTGGATTTGACCAGCCCCATGCGATATGGACAGCACTGCACCGAATTCACACTGGCCATGATAGATGCACAAACACCCTCTACAAACCATCACAAAATACCATACACACACACACATATATATAGACACACACACACACATTTATTATATATATAATAAAAACGTTATTATTAAAAAATTCTTAGCAGCCTCCTGCTTGTCATGATCCACGAGGGTGGCTGGGGATAAGAGTAGGGGGGGGTGTATTCACCCCGCCATTGGAAACACGCCTTTATCCAGCCTGGGCCCGAATGGCCCTGGCTGTGGTCAATGGGCATTGTAGTCCAACGTTTGAAAAGCACCGGCTGGAGCGAAGGGGAGAGTATTTGTTTTATTTTTATTTTTTATTATTTATTCCCAAACAGACCCAGCCAGCCCAGCCCAGCCCAGCCCAGCCCAGCCATCCCCGGCTTTGACCCACCGCGGAGACCCGCAACGAAGCCATAGCGCCCCTGGCAGCCATTCCGGCCGGATGGGAAGCTTCCTACGAGCACTTCCGGAGCGATGACCTTTGGCTCCGCCTCTCTCTCTCCCAACCGGCCAATGGGCTCTAAGGCGACGGCGGGCCTCTGTGACACGCTTCCGGCAGGCGGGGGCTGCGGAGGGAGCGTCGCGCATGCGCACTCGGGAAGAATACGGAGGATGCTGCGGAGGAAGCCGACCCGGCTGGAGCTGAAGCTGGACGACATCGAGGAGTTCGAGGGGGTGCGCAAGGAGCTGGAGGCAGGCGTGTGTGTTGTGTGTTGTGTGTTGTGTGTGTGTGCACCCTCTGGGGAGTCCCCATTGACAACTGAGCCCGGGAGCACTCTGCCCATGCTCAGAGGCGCTCTCTCCCGTGGGAAATTAATGCTTTTAAGTGGTTCCAAGGAAGTGGGGGGAAAAACAACAAGGTGGCTTTGCTTTATATAGGGGAACGCCCGCGCGGAGGGTCTAGAAATATTCTGCACATGCTCAGAGGCAAGCCATTCCCCAAGCATCTACAGTTTTTAGCGTTCCAGATTAAAATCTTTTCTCGAGGTATACACGGCCCTTAATTTAAATGAACTAAAAAAGAATCCAGCCTGATCCTAAGGATGCTAAATCTCAAGCCCTAAACCTGATTCTCAAGGATTAAGGGGGCTGTTTTTAGTTTATTTAAATTAAGGGCAATATCTATCTATCTATCTATCTATCTATCTATCTATCTATCTATCTATCTATCTATCTATCTATCTAAATCTATTTATCTCTATATCTATCTATCTCTATATCTATCTATCTATCTCTATCTATCTCTATCTCTATCTATCTCTATCTATCTCTATCTATTTATCTATCTCTATCTATCTATCTCTATCATCTATCTATCTATCTATCATTCATCTTTCCTATCTTCCTGTCTATCAAGATAATAAAGCATATTGTTATTAGTCTACCGAGCCACATTTTTGCTACACCTTGAATATATTTCTTGAATCAGAAATAAAATGATAAAAACACGCCATTTTGTAATGATGAAGAAAATACCACTTTATAACAATGAACCAAAGAGATTTACGCTTCTAACTTCGGAATATTATACAAAATAGTCAACGTGTGTCCTTTGCATCCATAAGGATGTGTTGTACTTTAAATAATAGCCCATATTTTATATATTTACAGTTTTATTTTTGAATAAGCCATGCAGGAACTGAAATGAACCCCATTTCGTCCTGTGTGCCGAAGCGAAAGTGGGATAGAAAGAGTTCTTTTTGTAAACCTAATTCTTGCCCAATAATGTAGAAACGGACTTTTGGGTAGTCTTAAATGTTAACATTTAAAAGCAAAGGTTGAATAGCTACTGGCCTTGATGACTGAATATATGTTGGGCCTGTTCTGATCCTATAAATATATATTTCTGATCCCCCCCCCTTTTCTGGGCTGTTTCCAAAGCATTGGATTATTTAGTGAATTTAAATGTATTACATAAAGAGTTGCAGTTGTGTTTCCTGAAGTATCTGCACCATGTTTTTTTGTAGATGCAGAAAAAGCAACGGGAAGAGGTCGACATGGTGGGAACCAATGACGGCGAAGGGGCCCTGGCCTTGAACCCCGATCACAAGAACTGGGAGCAGGTGATTCACGATCGGATCGGCTACAAACCTCAGCCCAAACCCAGCAACCGTTCATCACAGTTTGGAAACTTTGAATTCTAGAATGCCGGGATGGATCTTAATTTCAAGTGAAGCATGCTTAGGAGAGATTAGGAGAAGCTGATTTACAATGAGGGCAGATGGAACCCATAAGGATTTTATCCTTCTGGAAGATAAAAGACTTTTCTGTTCTCTAAAGAATGAGGTTGGGTGCTTTTTCCCCCCCACTTGAAGACTGCCTTCAGACAACCTGTTGCCCTGGATATCTTTACCAACCTCCCATTTTGCAACCAGAGGCCTTACAGCAACACTGACAGAACTGCTGTGGCATAACCTCTGTGTGCAAATATTTCCAGACGTGACTATTGGGGAAATGTTGCATGGTGTAGCCGTCCTCAATGCGAGGGAAGGGTTTATTTCTCGTATTGAGGAGGTGGGGGCAGACCCACCTCCCTCCAATCATTTTAACAAGGATGAACTCGCAGGCTCGCCTTTTCCTAGAAGTGGTTTTGCTGTCGACGTTACCTTATTTTCCTCCTCACGCATTTTACCCCTTGTAACATTGAACATATTAAATTTCGACTTATGGTTGAGATAACAGTATTGGGGCGTGTTATGTGTGGGGCTGTGTTTGTGCAACTCTGTTGCTTTGGTTTGAAAATGGATACAGGTATGAGAGAAGGGTATTGTCGTGGGGGGGGGAGGAGAAAAAGTCAAAAACTAGCTGATGGGTTGAATCTCTTTATTCTACTGAACCACGTAGGGTAGACATGTAAACATATCCCACGTCCATCATTTTTGATTAAGACACTCTATACTTTAGAAGTTACAACAGCGTAAATCATTAGTATTCACGTAATGGTAGCCGATGCATACACTTCCATCAGCTTTGGATTTAAAATAAGACATCCTACACAGTACACTACACGGCCCGATGAAGCAATACGGCTAAGGCACATTTTTTTCCCCATGAATATACTATGAACGAGGAGGGAGACTAGAGCAACATAGCTATGGAAAAAACAATACTGTGAATCCTGGTCAGCTGTAAATGAGACAAGATTTTCCGTCAACAAACATAAGGGAAAGACGCCCACAGGTGATATGGAATTTTTGTTTTCCCACCTTCCCGTTAACGTACACAGAAAATATCCAATTGCTAAAGCTGGCACTCTGACATGGTTCATATAATATTAGCCAAGGAGCCACTCCGTTCTGTGGGTTTACACAGGATGGATAGAAGCAAGCAGACGGACGTGAGACGCTAAGTTACAGAGGAAGTTAGCCATGGTACTTGAAGCCCCACAAAATTAGCCAAAGATGTCACGGGACCCAACTCAACTTCATGGCTGAGATGAATTGTATCATAAATCCAGTCTTTGTGCCTTTTTAAAGAGAGGCTAAAAACCTGATTGTACGGTTGTGGGGGAGGAGAAGGCTGATTCAGCTACTGCTTTACTATTCGGCACATGCTGTTTGGCTAAATGCCATCCTTTTGTTTCGTGCTCTGCGTGCAGAGATTGTAGCAGAGCCAACCAGCCTGGAGGAAGGCTTGTGCAATTTTGCTGTGTTGCCAATGTACAATCAGGTGACACCATGCTGCAGATTCCCTGTGGTTGCAGTTCTCCAGCTTGTGTGTACTTTTCTCTCTCGGGCAGATGGTTAAAAAAAAAAAACACCCCAAAAAGTTTGATTTCTCAGCATGAATGTTAATCCAGATTCCACTCTCTTCCTTCCATGGAAGGAATTAAAAGTCAAAGCAAGAATCTCTGCTCCTCCAGGTAATGCTGAACTACACACCCCAGCGACCTCAGACCCGCCTCTACTTCCTTACAAGGGGAGAATGATATCATCCCACAAGGTGAATTCTTACAGGACAAATTTTGCGGGCATTGTGGGTCTCCCAGTGGCCATCCAGTTGTGCCTAAAATACTCCCAGGCATGATTCAAAAGTAAAATTTTTCCCCTCTGCTGCTGTTTGCCATTCAGAAAACGGCCATCAAGACCAGCAGCCCTTGAGCCTCGTCCTCCGATGCACTTCAAACCAATTTTTTTTAAAAAAAAAATAATAATACTAAAGGTATCTCTGCTTGAAGACCTGTTTGAGCTTGAAATCTAACAGGACTCGCCGATTGTGTTCACATGATAAGATTGTACAACAAACTACCCAACTCCATTTTAGGCTAGTTTGCATGACAAGTACGTGGCACCGCTTTGGGTGAACCTGGCAAGCTGTGTTAATTGAACAAACCATGGTTAAATTAATCTAAGACAGCATACTGAAACAACCAATTGGATAAAACATGGTGAAGCTACGGTAGTCTAAACCGGCATGCGGCTGAAACAACCTATGTTAATTGACAATGCTACATTAAATGATTGACAGGCGACTGGTGTATTGTTTCTACTTTTAAATTTGTGTCTGATGTCAGCGACAGGCTAAACTGAAGGTTGATTATCACGGTTGGTACAAGAAGACAACAAAGGTAATTTTCTACATGGACTGCTGAAAGGATGGTTGCTGGTTTTTCTGAGTTTCAACCTTGCCCAGAATTAGGGGCTCAAGAAACAATTGATTCTATTAAAAAATCAACCATTTCACCTAATCTAGGAAGTAAATTTTTTGCAGGACATCCTCAACAGCTTGAAAATGTGAGTTGGGATGTCTAACAACCACATCCATGGGTGTATGTGTGTGTGTGAGAGAGAGACCAATAAACAACCAGCATTTATGCAGGATGAAAAAAGAATAGTAAAAGGAAATCCACCACCTAGAAGCAGGAGAGATGGCTCACACTCTGCCTAAAACCTGTATCCCAGCTTTGTCTGAAGCCACTGGGGTCTTAAGAAGGACATGACAATCAGGTTTAATGTTTAAGAGAGAAAAAAAGATGTCGGCCTGAAAATTAGACCAAAAAACCGCCCTTAAAACCCTTGTACTGCAGGTTTATTTAAAATGTATATATATATATATTTAAAAAAATCATACTTGTTCCCCCATTATTTTTCCACCAGCACGTCACGGTTAGAAATGGGTACTGTAATGGGCAAAGGGTTCCTTTCCACCCCAGAGCAGCTACAGAAGAAGACGAAGAGGCCCTAAAAACCTTCCTGGGTCAAAGACAGTGGCTTCCCAGAACCAAATCCACACAACGGTTTGGCAGCTGTGAAACGCAGTTGGCAAAAGCGGAGCTGACATCTCAAGGAAAGAGGGACGGGCAGCGTTGGCACGTGCTCGATTGCCGATCACACATACTGGCCTCGGAGAGATTGTGGTGGTGGGTGCCTACTTCTCTTGAAGGAAGACCCCCCCTCTTGTGGTCCTTGCCCTCTCCTTAGAAACAGAGGCTGCTGAAGCACAAATAAAAGAACATGGAATGGCCTGGTTCAGCTCCTGCCAGCTTTCTTTGAATCATTGCACGGACTAAAAAAAAAAACCTGATCAAGTACGCAATGTGTCATCCATCAACCATGCTGAGTAGGTTGCCTTAGCCGGCCGCCGACTCTTTTACCTGTGGCTCAGAAGTCTCCCCGCCCCCAAGGATTTGGGGGAAGAGGGGAAACGTGGGGAGAGAGGAGAAGAGGCACAAGAGTGGCCCTCTGGAAACCGGAGGGCGTCCCACGGCTGCTTTTCTTGGCATGTTTCTGGTAAACCTGGTCCTTCGGAAGGCTGAAGGGGTAGCGGAGGTCACCGTTAGTGGCAATGCTCGGTGATGTCCACCACTACGGCCTTTTTCCAGCTGAAGAAGAAGTAGCCCGCCCCGGCGCCGCCCGCCACCGCGATGCAGAGGTAAGCGTTGTAGGTCATGAAGATGAGCATCAGGAAGTAGCTGACCACGACCTGGATGATGTGGAGGATGGTCTGGAAGATGTGAGGGACGCTCAGCATCTGCTGGCTAGCCGAACGGGAAAAAAAATGAAACGTAGATCAGGCGCTTTTATTTATTTCCCATCTTTATTGTTTTTTTTAATAAGTGACTCAAGGCAGTGGATGGACCTCGTGCTCCTTCCTCCTCCTATTTGCTTCACAACAACCCTGAGAGGGAGGAACTAGCCCAAAGTCCCCCAGCCAGATTTGATGGCTAAGGCGGGACTAGAACTCCCAGTCTCCTGGGGATTGGCCCAATCACCCAGCCAGCTTTGATGGCTAAGGTGGGACTAGAACTCCTAGTCTCCTGGTGATTGGCCCAAAGTCCCCCAGCCAGCTTTGATGGCTAAGGCGGGACTAGCGCTCCCAGGCTCCTGGTGATTGGCCCAATCACCCAGCCAGCTTTGATGGCTAAGGCAGGACTAGAACTCCCAATCTCCTGGTGATTGGCCCAAAGTCACCCAGCCAACTTTGATGGCTAAAGCGGGACTAGAACTCCCAGTTTCCTGGTGATTGGCCCAAAGTCCCCCAGCCAGCTTTGATGGCTAAGGCGGGACTAGAACTCCCAGTCTCCTGGTGATTGGCCCAAAGTCACCCAGCCGCCTTCCATGCCTATGGTGGGATTAGCACTCTCCCATCTGTCAGTGATTGGTCCTAAGTCAGTCCTCTGGCTTTTATGCCTAAGGCGGGACTAGAATTCCCAGTCTCCTGGTTTCTAGCCTGTTGCCAGCGGCATGCAAGAATAATACAGCCCCAGCTTTTTTGCTGAAACAGCAGAGGAGGGATTTGGAAGCTTAAAAGGGATCAAAAGAAAACTTTTACAAACGCCCAGTGTGGACACTTAGTTTAGACCCAGAACGGCTTCCCGGCGGCTCCCTCGAAAACGCAGCTCTTGCGTTCTCACGAGCGTCTGGCTTAGCTACGTCTCCAGCTCCCTCCCTTGTGCTACGTCTCGCAGCCGAACAGCCACGTGTGTGCTCACCCAACCGTTTTGTGCGTCTCCATCAGGACGGTCCCGTTGGGCCCCGGGAGAGGCATGGAGTTGTAACGGATGCTGACTTGCGACTTCCGCAGGAGACTCTCCCGGCCGATCTTCAAGCCCTCGTAGAACATGGCCAGGAAGAAAATAGCCACGAACGCACCGGCCATTTCTGCGGGCAAGAGATGGAATTTATTAGACGTTTATTATCTCGAGAGCAACTTGCCTGGCACCATCCGGAACTGTTGGGAATATATTTCAGGAGACTTCCAGTGCATGGGGATTAAGAGGGGCACTGTTGGAGATCCCAAGATTGCTGGAAAATTTAAACAAGAGGTAGACTAGACCAGGGGTCTCCAACCCCCGGTCCGTGGACCGGTATCAGGCTGTGGCATGCCAGCAACCGGTCCGCACAAACAAGCAAAGCCCCATCTGTGGGATGAAGGCAGCACACAAAACCACACACCCTCCGGTCCGTGGAAAAACCTCTCTCCACAGAACCAGTCCCTGGTGCCCAAAAAGTTGGGGGCCTCTGGACTAGACCATGCCATGTAGGTTAGGAATCTCAACAAAATAAGAGAGAGTTGAAAGGGACCTCGGAGGTCTTCTAGTCCAGCCCTCTGCATAAGCAGGAGACCCTTTATCATTTCAGACCAATGGCTGTCCAGTCTCTTCTTGAAAACCTCCAGTGTTAAGAGCACCCACAGCTTCTGTTCCACCAATTAATTGTCAGGAAGTTTCTACTTAATTCCAGATTGCAAATTTCCCCCCCATTTTCCTGGATTTTTTTTTTCTTCCAGGCCTGCTGCCCCCCCCTCACTCACCTCCGGGCGTATTGATGACAAGCCCAGAAAACAGCAAGGGAACATTTTGATAGCTGAAGTGGAAGGTCATATCCTGTCCAGAGAGAAAAGGAGTCCGTGTAAAACAGCATTTTTGTCTACTATCGTCATCATCATCATTATGAACTCCACTTACCATCATTCCTCCATGCATGTGTCCAGGGCTACTCGTGGGGTGATGGTGGGCGTGAGGATCCATGGTGGGGCTGGCTGAGCCACTCATGTTGTGGCCCATGTGGTCCATATGGGCGTGATGCTCAGCATGGTCCATCTGAGTTCTCGAGGGACAGGGTAAAGCCTGGAAAATCCATTTGCTGATGTTAGACAAACATAATCATTCATGCACTGATGATGCTACCTGGTATGGCAATGAAACGCCCGTAAGAAAGCAGCCCGCCCGTTCCTTCTCCTCCATTCCACACACCCCATTCCCTTCTAGTGCTGCTGATGTTACCTAGTTTGGTAATGAAACGTCTGCAAGAAAGCAACCAAGTTCAGAGAACACCAAGGACCCCACAGTCCTCCTCCTCCTCTTGTCCACACACCTCACGCCCTTCTAGCACTGATGATGTTACCTGGCCTGGTAATGAAACGTCTCTAAGACAGCCACCAAACTCAAAGATCTCACATTTCAATCCCAAGCTACAGTACAGATATTCTCCTCCAAAACAGCGAGCCGCTCCTGACCTAGCTTGGATCAAAATGGTTTGAAGACTCGAGGATCTGTTTCAAAAATCAATTTTCTACCGAGAAGCCGCAGATAGCCCCAGAGGAAGTTGATAAAATGAAAGCAGACTGCCCCGGGCCTCAACTGTGCTCCAGCTCTGTTTGAAATTGAATTAACTCGAAAGCCAAACCCCGTGAAAAGCCACTGTCATCCTTGATAGTGCCTAATTTTATTGGAAACCGATCTCGTCAATCACATTAGGACAAAACTGGTTGTATACAGCGAAAAGGTCTCCGGGCGCCCCCAGCAATGGATGTCTGCCTTCTCAGAACAGCGCCGTTCTCCTTGGCCTCTAAATGCATTAAGCTGGAGGTGATAAGCAGACAGAAGGACAGAAATCTAATTAATTTAATCCCATCACGGGCGATTGCCGGCCTCAAACTGGAGAAAGAAAAAAACACGAGCAATTTGTAAGGTTGAGCTGATGGCAGGGGATGGAGGGAGCAGGTAGCTGAGCAGAACTTGGACAATTTTGCCAACTGTTGCTTCAAGCTAGGGGGACCTTCATCTATTCTTTTCTCTTTCTTTCTTTCTTTCTTTCTTTCTTTTCCTTCCTTCCTTCCTTCTTTCCTTCCTTTCCTTCCCTCCCTCCCTCATCTCTAATGGTTAAGTGGAGACTATCAGCAGATCCTTCATTTATAGCTTCTCGGACTTTGATATTTGGAAAACTGGAAAGGATTCAAAAGACAGGGTGACCTGATGTTTTATCGCTGATGACAGATTGCAACTCCACCTTAGTTGCAGACAGGTAGAGAGAACCCCGGCATAACCACCTCCATAAAGTTAGAAAGATTAAGGAGAATCCTGTCCTTTCCATCACGTAGCATTCTTGCCTTCAAGATCTTTCGGTCTAACCACATAGCAAGTACGCGTATCTCTGCTATTTTGTCAGATTTTATTAATTGGTTCACGTAATGGAACAGATTTTTCTGGTTCTTAGCAATTACCATTTTGGCAGCTGATAACACGTTAGGTGTCATTAATGGATGTCTGCAGGGCTGAGAGGGAAACATTCTAAAATTGCTTTTGATTAAAACGAAATCTTAAGCTGATCTTCTAGATAAATCTCTCTTCTGGGGATTTTGAGCCCTTAGACATGACGGTCATATCTGCAGCCTACTTCTTAAAACTTGCCTTTACTAAAAAAAAATATATATTGCTTTCAAAATGAAATGCCATTTGTGACTCGGTGATCCCTCCTCTACAGATATTCCTTGACTTACCATGATTTGTTTAGCAAACAAATTTGTTTAGCCTTTTTTGAAACAGCCTCTATAAAATCAACATCCAGTGCTGAGATTTATTAACAAATCTCTGAAAATGATTTGTTTCCTGTCCCCCACCCCTCCAATTCAGGGAGTCTGCTTCCATTTTTTAGTATCTGTAGAAACCAGTCCCAATAGGAGTTAACCCAGCTGCATTCTTTTAAAGTATTTTAAAAAATAAATCTTATTTTGTATGCATTCATAGAAAACGAAAAAGAACATATTTTGAGTCCTATCTCCAGTGATCAGGCTATGCTCTTTCCTCGTGGGAAAAGGAAGCAGAAAAACATATAATCATAGACATGGGGAGGGTTTTTTTGCTTATTTTATTCAGGATATGTACGTTGCTTTCTTTCCTGTACAGCCAAACTGTCTAGAAACTTAAAGGGAGCTTCAAACGCATGGCACACCAACAAAGCAAAAAAATCTGACTGGATATGCAGAAAAATTGGGGCAAGTTGAACAAGCTCCCTGGATCGCGGCCAATTTCCTGATAAAAAGGACAAGAAATGGAACACCTGGGCACAACTTCCCACGGTGAAGCCGGCCTTAGAAACCTTGTTAGTCCAAAGCAGCCACGTAAGGAGATTATCACTTGAGAAAGCGCCAAATGCGCCTGTTCAGATGATTTTTATCCTCCTTGTTGTATCTGCAAATGCCAATACAATAGGCGGGTTTCGTCTTTCGGACGGGAATTGTGAACACAAAGAACGGAATAGTAGCCGAACTTAATTATGACCGCTGACACTTTCTTTGCGAAGAATAAAGTGACTGTTCTTTTAAGGGCCTCTAGCATTTCCATTGTAGCTGGAGTCCTGTTTGAAAGAAAAGTCTGCCAAAACATCTCCGGAAGGCCAGTCCTAAGAGCAGATAAAATGAGGGTCCTTTGGTGCTGCATCATATATTGTAATTCTACGTGACTAAGAGAAGATCAGTGAAATGCAGGGAACTCCTAGAAGTATTGTGATTGTGGCTTCTGACAAGCAAAGTCAATGGGGGAGGCTGGATTCATTGAAGGAGTGCAGTGATCTGCTTAACAATTGTGGCAAAATAAGAATAACCTCGGGCGGGCGCCCTTAACGCCTTGCTTAGCAATGGGCATCGTGATCCCAGTTTGTCGTCGTAAGCCGAGGAATTATGTGCACTGGCTACTGGAAGAGACTGCCCCAGTTTGTAACTTAACTAACGCACACGCTGGGGGCTTTGATCTCTTTGTTCCTTTGGATTTATCTCGCTTCTCCCCTGGGTTTGGCCTGACTGCGTGTCTGCTTGGTTTTTGTGTTATTTTGCCCCTTTTCTCTCCAAAAATGGAATATACGCGTGACTTTTTATACCTATATAGCCGCTCCCCAAAAATGAAATATACGCTTGACTTTTTATGCCTATATTTCGTTTGGGGAGTGTCCAGAAACCTCCTGCATTCCGAAGTTATCAGTGTGAGATAACAGCTGGGTGATGTAAAGAGGGCAATAGATAAATTTCGATAACAAAGGGCAATAGATAAATCTTGATAACAAAAGTAACTGCGACAATTATAGCCGTGAGTGCTTTTGTGGAGAGTACACACCCCTGTCTATCGCACGGGGTCTTGCCATCCAGCCACATGAGTGTGAAAGAGTATTCTTTCAACCGGGGTGCACAACTGCATGTCTTTCCTAACAGCTTCTGACCTTCCTTTTTCAACACACCTCCCTCCCCCAAATGGGACGACCTAGGAAAGAAATGAGAATATTCAGCGGTCGTCCAATAGGTGATACAGGTTCTCGGATTACAACAGTTCGTTTAGTGACCGTCCAAAATTACGAGGGCGCTGAAAAAAGTGGTTTATGTCGGCTTTTCACCCTTATGACCATCGTGGCATCCCCAGGGCCACGTGATCCAAGTTCAGACACTCGGCCACCGGGTCATCGTTGTGACGGTTGCCATGTCCCGGATTTCCGGGATCCTCTTTTGTAAGCTTCTGACAAGCAACGTCAACGCGGACTGTGGCAAGAAAAGTCGTAAAACGAGGCAAAACTCACATAACTGTCTCACTTAGCAACAAAAATTTTGGGCTCAACTGTAACTTTTGGGAAGCTCTAGGTTGCACATAAGATAGATAGATTAGATTAAATTAGATTAGATTAGATTAGATTTGATAGATGATAGATAGATAGATAGATAGATAGATAGATAGATAGATAGATAGATAGATAGATAGATAGATAGATAGATAGATAGATAGATAGACAGACAGACAGACAGAAAGACAGGGTAGATAGACAGACAGACTGACTAGATAGATGGATGGATGGATAGACAGATAGATAGATGATAGATGGATAGATAGATAGATAGATAGATAGATAGATAGATAGATAGATAGATAGACAGACAGAGACAGACAGACAGACAGACAGACAGACAGGATAGATAGACAGACAGACTAGATAGATGGATGGATGGATAGACAGATAGTTAGATGATAGATAGATAGATAGATAGATAGATAGATAGATAGATAGATAGATAGATAGATAGATAGATAAAGATAGACAGATTAGATAGACAGACTAGATGGATGGATAGATAGATGATAAAGAGATAGATAGACAAACTAGATAGATAGATAGATAGATAGATAGATAGATAGATAGATAGATAGATAGACTAGATAGACAGACTAGTTAGATTAGATAGAGAAACTAGATAGATAGATAGATAGACAGATAGATAGATAGATCAACCAGCTGTTTGCAGAGGAAAAAATAAGGAGCATCTCCCTTGTAGAAGAAAGGGTAAGACAAAGATTCTCGAGGTCAACGGTTCACTCAGATGCCTTGCTGGCTGGGAAGGATGGCCCTGTCACCCCAAACACCTGGAGGGCAACCCAGAGCCAGCCAGTTGCCTCACACACTTCCTCCCTGCTGTTCCAACCTGTCCTCCCCACGGGGGGGTGGGGTGAAAATCCTCTCCCGCCCTTGCTGCAATGTTCTGCTAGATCAAAGCTTTGACTGTCAGGCTTCCAAGTCTGCCAGCCTCCGTTATGTACACCCAGAAGAAATGATTAACAGAGAAATTGCACTGATTTTGCACTCTACTTCGATGCCATCGTGGAGCAACCAGGCTTTCGGGAATAACTTGGCAATGCTCCGCAGAGAGGCTGTGGAACATCCCCCAAACCGTCAAAAAACGAGGACCTTCATCGCCAGAATGACCTGTTTTTATCCTATCCCCAAATCCTGCTTGGGAAAAATTATTGCCCAGGATAAAAAACAGCCGGTCCAGACAGCTCTGCAGCCCCAACCACGATTCTCTTCTGAAATAACCCCGGCATTATTCTAGCTGCTTGTTCGGTAAAGCCACTTGAGCTGTCTGTCACAAGATGACCTTGATCACCGAGCTGAGGTCATCTGAAATGTGTCCAGGAGTTATCTGGGGACGGAAGGCTCATCTCTCTCTTTGTAATTGATGAGCCTTCTCTGCCAGCACTTTATGGCCTGTGATTCAAGGAGCCCATCCCGACAATCTATTAAAATCCCCCCCCCCGACACCCACACACCCAATCTTATTGCCACGTTGCAAAACTACCCAGCACATGACAGCTGAAAAAGCTTCCTTTTAATGCTACTTTGGAAAGCCCATACAAATGCTTAAATACAGTTTATTTCGGCTAATGCAGTAAAGTCAGGTCTTCTTCTGCCTTCAATAATACAGCCCTGGCTTTTAAAAAACAAACATATGGATCATCCAGGAGAATCCCACTTTTTTTGGGGGGGGGGAATGCCCTATGTTTAAATTCTAGCTTATTTCCTTGATAATCTTATGTTTAGGCTCTTTTTCCATTCTATTCCCTTACTTAGAATCTTTTTGCTCTATAACCATTTATCCTAGAGACCCATTTATCCAGAGTCTCTCGACCCTGGATAAATAAGTCTCACACCCTTATTAAGAGGTGCTGAGTTCAATTCCCAGAAGTCCTCAGCCAACATGAGGAATACTAGGAGCTGGAGTCTGCAGAGTTCTGCTAAAACTTAGCAGAAAAGTCTTTCCTTCAGGAACCTGACAGCATAGAGAGCAGTACATTTTACATTTTTATTTACCTTTAGATTGAGGAAGAAAAGCACGGGGCTTCCAGCAACCCAGCAGATCAGTTGCAAATAGATAAAAACTTTCTTCCTGCTTCCTGCTCGGGGCAATTCCAGTAACACCTACTCAGCGTTTGCTCCAACTCGTCGCCACAAAATACTGGTGTTTGCTCACTGCCCATCAGGAAAAGGAAGGGGGAGAGGAAAAAAAATAGATGATTTACTCAACTCAAAAATGCCACTTTGAAAGCTCTTGAAACAAGAGAGGGCTGCAATGGAAAAGGAGGAGGGAGGGCGCTCTGTGGATTTCAGCTTTGTGCTATTGTGTGTCTGGTAAACACACAGCCTAAGATCAGATAGATCTGGGTGGGTCAACAACCTGGGAATGCAAAAAAGAACAACAGAAGCACCTCGCTGCCAGAGTTTTGACGCAGCAGCTAAAGCCATAGGCCAAAACAGGTAGTCCTCGACTTACGTCCATAACTGAGCCCCAATTTTCCATTGCTAAACAAGACAGTTGTGAGAAGCAGGTTCTGCCCCCTTTTACGACTTTTCTTGCCACAGTTCTTTAACTGGCGAGCACCCTTTGAACTCTCTTGCTTCTTCATTTAAATCCACCTGCCCTTTGAACAAGGAGACAGAGGCAAGGCCCTGGTCCCCTCTTTCTGACAAAGAGAGGAGGGGATTAGAACTGTTTTTTAAACAGGCATTGGAAAGAGGTTTTTTATTACACTTACGAACAATGAATTCACAGAGGAGAAAAGACGAAAGAAAGAAAAAGAAAGAAAGAAAGACAGAAAGAAGGAAAGAAGGAAGGAAAGAAAGAAGGAAAGAAAGAAAAGAAAGAAAAAGATGGAAGGAAAGAAGGAAAGAAAGAAAAAAAGGAAGGAAAGAAAAAGAAAGAAAGAAAGAAAAGAAACTGCTAACACCCGTAGAAACGGCAAGCCAGTTTTGTGCCCAAAGGCCTCTTAAGGCTTAAGCTAAGTCAAAAAGCTGGCTAAATGCCTGGAAAACACGCACACAAGGGGTGTGAGTCTCCAGCTACAGCCCAATTTCACAAACTGCAGCTAAATCAAGCTGACTGAAGCCTACAAAACCACAAAGGGCTGGAGAAACTCTCTCAGCAGCCAGCCGGACATTTTCACAATCACTCCAGAAAGAGCCTTGCAGAGAGAGAGAGAGATGTGTGGAATGTTTATTTAACTTTGCTTCCCATCCTCTCCAGAAATCATCCAGCAGCCCTCAAAAACATTCCAGTGCCGCTCCTTCAAGAAAACAACCATTATTTCCTTTTAGCCCTGATCCTACCTAACTGGATGACGAAAGGTCTGCAAAAAACAACAATCAGGCTTAAAGAGCACCAAGGACCCCACAATAATAACAAACTCTCCCTACTTCTGACTCTTTTGTGCACATCCCTGACTTATCACACACCACCCACACACATCCCTGTCAAGCTGTACAGCAGATAGTAGAGAATTTCAGCAGAGGGGCTGTAAGGCGGTAGGATCTATAGGATTCCATTCAGGTTGAGTTTCCTCCTTCAACACCTTGTTCATTTTCAACCTCGGATCCTCCTTGGCACCTTCATCCTTGTTTATTTATTCAATATTTTTCAATATTTATTCTACAGCCGTCTGTGTCCTCCAATGACTCCGGGCTGCTTACAATTGCAATTCTTTTGTTCCCCTCCCTTTTGCATTCAAGGCTGGAGGTAAGACGGGCAGCTTGCACATTTTATAAATCAATCAATTAAAAGTTGGCGGTCTTGCTCCAATTGCAGGACCCGGGCTACGGTTGGCCGGCTGCTGTGTTTAGTGGGGTGCAAAACGAGCCGCTTGTGGCTCATGGGGTGAACCCAGCCTGCTTGATCAGGCTGTGATCCCAGATTGGGATCGATCCAGGGTTGGGATCCACACCCCACACCCCCCACGCTTTGGCTTTGTGCACTTCAAGCCCCAAAAAAACCCTTGGGTGGATTCCAGCACTGGATCACAGGCTGATGATCCCAATGGCCACTTCTTTCCCCTCATCCCTTCCCCACTCTTTTGCTTTTTTCCTCCCTCCCACCCACTCCCCCCCTTTCCTCCTGATGCTTTGGACTTCCACTCCCATCATCCCCAGCTCAGGGCAGTGGCAAAGACTTCAAAACAAAATAAAAAATAAAGGAAAGCTGCGGGGTGCAGCTTTCCACCCTGGGGATTGCGGGGTTGCACTTAACGGAAGGACTACACAACCCATGCTTGCAAAAGGCACAGAGGGGGAGTTATGGGTTTTGTAGTCCTAAGTTATTGTTAAGGGGCGTTATTTTTGGGGGGGGGGAAGCTTCTTTCCCTGCACCCCATTTCCCCAAAAACGCAAAAAAATGAGCCCGGGGGGGTCACTCACTCACTCGCCCGGCTCGCCTCGTCCGTCTCGGCTTTGCAAGCGTCTCTGCTTTGACCTCCTTCAGACGTGTCTCCCCTCTTCAGCCGGGGCCGCCCCCGCCGCGCGCGGATTGGCCGGCGGGCGGGTCACGTGGGCGGACGCCCGGCGGAGGACGCCTCCCGATTGGCTCGAGCCGCTCCCCTTCCTCCTCCCTCCCTCCCTCGCAGCCCCGCCCCCTTCGCGCCCAGCCCGGCTTTCCGATCTTGCGGCGGAGCAAAAAAGAGGCGGAGGAGAATTTTGGGCCTTCCCGGGAGCCGTAGTCCGGTCACGTGCTCTCGGAGCCGCTTCCTGGAGTGGGCCGGGCTTTCGCTCCGCCGGGCGCTTTTACGACACTCTCCCCCCCCACGCCTCGCTTTGTGGCAGCGCGGGAGCCGGGCGCGGCGGAACGGCGGGGGCCCCAAAAAATGTTGGGGGGCGCCGAGGAGGAGGACGCCGACTTCCTGTCCCCGACGGGAGGGTGAGAGCGCGGGAGGGGGGTCAACCCCTGCCGAAGGGGGGGGAAGGCTGTGGGCGGGACCGGAAGAGGAACTCGGTACTTCCGTTCGCCTGTCAAAGCTGAGGGGACAACCTGCTGGGCCTAATCCCTCAAATATATATATATATTATTTGAGGGGAGGGCCATTCATCCACCCCCGAGTGCCTCTGAGCACGTTCAGAGTGCATTAAAATGTCTGGAGAGGGTGGGGGGATGGGTGTCTAAAATCAGAGCTGGCTTTGTTCGGCCCCCCAGGGTGCCTCTGAGCATGTGCAGAAGGCATTTCAAATTCTGGGGAGGGGTCTGGAGTCACAACTGCCTTTCTGGGGCTTCTGAGCATGTGCAGAGGGCATTTGGAAAGGGCTTTTCTATAATATTGGATCAGTTCCCCCCCCCCCCAAAGGAAGCCTCCTGGGCTCCAAGGGTGCTCCTGAGCAGGTGCAGAGGGCTTTTCAAGGAAAACTGAGTTGTATTCAGGAGCCAAATGTCTTCTGCCTCCCCCCCCTCAGTAGACATTTAACGTAGGTTGGAGGGTCGAAATGGGGGGGGGGGAGAGGGAAGAAAATAAAAGGAAGAAATATGTGTATAGGTAGATCTATACTTTCTTTTGAGAGAGATAAGACAACCTTTACTTAAGAGATAAGACAACCTTTACTGTTATTTTTTACTGTGAAAACACTGGCATACATTAAAAATTAAATCCTGTTGCCTGATCAGGATTTAATTTTTAATGTATGCCAGTGTTTTCACAGTAAAAAATAACAGTAAAGGTTTGTTTATTTTTTTATTTATTTATTTATTTTTTAGATTTATATCCCGCCCTTCTCCTTACGGACTCAGGGCGGCTAACAACCGGATAAAAATACAAAAATATCACACTACAGATTAAAAAAATTAATTAAAAGGGAAATATTAGTAATTGGTCTAATTAAAATTATAATTAAAACCCCCTCTAAAAGTTTCCCCTAGGCCAGTCCCGCAAGCTGGAATAACCATGTCTTAAGGGCGCGGCGGAAGGAAGGGAGATCAGGGATCACCCTGATCTCGGGGGGGGGGGGTAGTTCATTCCAGAGGGTGGGAGCTCCCACAGAGAAGGTTGTCTTATTTATCTCTTAAGATCTTTTCTTAAAGGAATAATGGAATTCCAGTAAGAGAACAGAGTCATTTGAGTGGAAAAAAAAAATCATAATTTTCCATTAGAGACACAAAAGCTGCGTTCTCCCTAAATATTTATCCAGGACGGTTTAGCTTTGTGCAACGTGGTTGGACAGGGTTGTTCGAGTAAACGTCGAATCTTATATTCTTATTTCAAAAAATAGAAGCAGTTACTGACGTAAACAGGCATAATAGTGTCAGAGAGATTCTTCTGGGTAGTTGCGTGGTCTGTCAGCATTAAAGAGGTTGGTGGGGAGAATAATTATCTTGTCTCTGAATGTCGCAAGAATGTGCTTAGTTAAGCAAGCCGGGGTTGGGAGCTTGTGCAACCGAGAATGGTGAGGGCAAAAGGTTGGGTGGAAAGAAGCTTGTATTGATTAGATTAATGTTTGTGTTTGTGAGGGGGTTGGGGGAGATTATTCCTGCCTGTCCTACTTACCTGCATACCTACATTACTCCAGGTTAAGCAACACGCAGCGCACAGAAAAAATAAAATACTAAGCCAAAGAAACGAAAGGCATAAGAGAAAGTATGAAAACTTAGCTACAGCTAGCTTACACAAACCACCATCTCTGCACGTCTGCATGCCATGCTTTCCATCACAAAATGGTTGCAGAGGACAGCTTGTTGGCTTGCAAGGTAGTTTGCATAAAGGGGCTTAAGATAAAACTAGGGTCTGGCATTGTTTGTAGCCAAACATGTCAGAACTGAGCAGCGTTGTCCTCAAGCTTATCTGGAAATATGTGGCATGCACATAATGGAGGACCTCATCTCTACAGTAGCATCTCTGTTTTACTGGAAAGCATCATGTGAAAACATTTCCATGCCCAATAAAAGTACATTTCTAAATAGAGTTATATCCTTCCTGGCTTTTAGGAAGTCAAAGTTTCATAGTCTCATAGAGTAGAATTCTACAAAGATTCTCCATTATCCAAGTCATAGTTGTCCCAAAGGTGCTTTTTCAAACGATAACTGGACTTTCTTGTTTTTTCTTTGAAGATGTTTCGCTTCTCATCCAAGAAGCTTCTTCAGCTCTGATTGGATGGTGGGGAATGGAAGGATTTATACTCCTTGCAGACAGCTGGTTATTTGCCTTCTTTTAGAGAGTTGTTGAAGCCACTTGGAGGTTTATCTGTGTCTTCAGGGTCACCTGAATAGTGCAAATGGGTGTGGAACCTTCTTGGGACTGCTGAAGGGACTGTGTTGTAAACAGGAGATAAGTGGCGTCATATCCCTCTATTGAAAGAGGGCTGTTCTCACGTAGTAGATTACTCCAAGAGTAATTCAGTGAGGGCTGAATAAGCGAGGACTTATTAGATCAACCCAATCTTAAATTTAATTCCTGCGACACTGACAAGGGAAAGAAAACTGGGAAAGCTCCCTAACTCTAAAAGTGAGATAGTTTCGTATGGAAAAGATTCTTAGAGGGGAGAAAAAAAAACAGGATGAGAAAGTCAGGAGGAAATTTCATACTAGGGAAACTCCACAATTGCACTGCTCTGATCAGCAGAGCTGGATTTGCAAAATGGAAGATTTTGCAAACATTGTGGGCGGTTTCCAACATGGTCCCTGCATTTCAAACCCTTGAGATGTGTGAAGGTATCAGCTTTTCCCAGCCTAGCTTTTGAGATAAGCTGGGACTACAATTCCCAGAGTTCCTTTGGCCTTTGCTGGGTGGATTTCTTGTATTTTTCAATTTGGGGAAGGCTAGTCTGTCTGTCTGTCTCTCTCTCTCTCTCTCTGTGTGTGTGTGTCTCTCTCTCTATGTCTCTTCCCCCCCCCTTCAGATTTGGTGATAAATATCCTTTAGTCAGATATAAAATACAGATAGTCCTTGACTTACAACAGTTCATTTAGTGACCGTTCAAAATTACAACGGCACTGAAAAAAGTGACTTATGACCGTTTTTCGTACTTACGACGGTTGCAGCATCCCCAGGGTCTTGTGATTAAAATTTGGATGGGTGGCAACCAGTTCATATTTACGATGGTTGCAGTGACCCGGGGTCCATGCGATCCCCTTTTGCAGCCTTCTGACTGGGGAAGCCATTTAACATTCATTTGAGTGTTACTAACTTAACAACTGATGTGAGTCACTTAACAAGAAAGGTCGCAAAATGGAGCAGGGGGAAGGGAGCTGATGTATTGGGAGAACTTGGCTGACCTGGGGTCCTGCGGATTGCAGCCCAGAAAAAGTCTGCAGAGCGCTAAGTTACGAAAACGCTTGGCTCTGGTTCCAAGAATAGCTGGAGGCCATCCTGCTCCTTTTGATTCAGTTTGACTTCCTTTTTTTCCTACCCCTTTCCACCCGTCCAGAGTTAGCTAAGCAAATTGGAACCATGTGATGGGCCAGCTTTTCAGGCCTGCCATCCAATCCAGACCACGTACCACGGGACATTGTCTCATTTCCCTTCATCTCCTGTTCCAGAAGGGGATGGAGATAATAAGATGGTGTTCTCTTGAGTTGGGAAGAACTACGAAAGGCTTCGTAGTTTAATTGGAAACTTTAATTGGAAACTGCTGTCCTGTTCTGGGACCGCTCTGGGACATCCTTATTGGGAAGAAAGCGCTGCGGTTTTTATGGACGCACAAAATGCTCGTTTTTATTATTATTATTTAAAATGTTTATTAGTTACCTGCTTTGGTGATGAGCCAGCTGCAAGAAGAGCAGAGAGCACCAGGGATCCCACAAAATGCTTATTTTCCCACCCCACTGGCAACACCGATGGAAAACAAAAACAACACTATCAAATCCAAACATTCCCAATACTGAATAGGCTGTTTTTTGAATAATTGAAGGCCTACTGGGAGGGGGGAAAGCATTTTTGACCCCATTTTGCTGCCATCAGGGAGGGATCCAGGTGCCAGGCCCCAGGATTCAATCTGGGGTCAGCCTATTCTTCTATGGCGAGGCTCTTATGGGCAAGGCCTCTGTTGCTAAGTGAGATGGTGGCTAAGTGGGGCTTGTCCCATTTTACGACTGTTGTTGCCACAGCTGTTAAGCGAGTCACTGCAGTTCTTAAGTTAGCAACACGGCTGTTAAATGAATCTGGTCGCAAAAGGGGATGGCGTTACCCCCCCCCGGGGCGCCGCGACCGTCGTAAATGCGAGTCAGTTGCCAAGCGTCTGAATTTTGAGGCCGCAGCGGTCCCAAGTGTGAAAAACAGCCGTAAGTCACTTTTTTCACGGCCTCTGTAACTTTGAACAGTCACTAAACGAACTTTCGTAAGCCGAGGGCTAGCTAGCTATTCTTCCTTTATAATACGGTGTGTTCTTTTTTCTTTTAAATTTTGCCATTTTTTTTTCTTTTTAAAGTGCAAAAGGGAACAGAGCCCTAATCAGGTCCTCCCTAAACGGCTTTGCAGGGAAGGTAAAATAATTTTTAAGTACCATAAGGTGGTCTCTCTCTCTCTCTTTTTTTTTTTATTCCCTCTTCCTTCAGGCTGGTTTCATAAAACTCCGTTCCTCCTTGGTCTTTCTGAATCGGTTCCCACGGATCTGAACCCCTCTTAAAACCTGAGGTGCAGACTTGGTCTCAGGAGTTAGGTGACCAGAGCAGATCTTGCAAGCGACGGGCGTGCTGACTCCTTACGTTTAGATCCTCGCCTCTTAGCTTTCCAAGGTCGCTCGGCAATTCCAGAGACCTGATCTTGCGCAAATTCAGAATTGGTGGGGTTTTTTTGGGAAAACTCGAGTTTGCTTGTTAGCTTCCCAGCCCCCTGGCTGCTGAGGCTCCAAGATGGGAGAAGAGGAGGAGGGGAAAATGTGATTATCCTTGAGGAAAGCAGTCATGAAGGTTGTGAACAGGGAGACGTTGTCGCAAGCACAGCCAGCCGGAGCTGAAGGTGGCCATGGCGAATCCATGGCGGACTGAGTATTTTTGGCAAGCTGCTCACGGGTCAGTTGGTTTGGTTTTCTTTCTGGATATTGTTGTTGGTGTGAAGGTTGCATGGCTAAAATTGCCAACCTTCGGTCCCAGGAGATTGAGAGTGTCTGTTTAGCCCAAGGACTGAATATTTGGCCTTGGCAATTGGGCTTAGCCCTGAGGGAATTCTCAGCTTTGGTGATTGATTGGACCACACAAGTTTCTAGCTCTGAAGACTGTGAAAACAGGGCAGAGAGGGATTCTTTACTGCTTTGGCATAGGGTGACTCAGCACGGCGCTGGTCCTCATTGTTTTGCTTCACCTCCCAGTGGGCGTGGCCCAGGTTTGGCGGAAGATTCTGCAAATTTGCATATTTAATTTGGACAGTGCCTGCTTGGCTTAGGGTTACGGCTGGTCACGGCTATCTTGTGGGGGTTTCCCCCCCCCCCAAACTCCTAGCTTTAAAAACCTTGGTTTGAAGCAAATCAGAGATTCCACATTGGGTGTACCATGTATTTCTCCAGGCTGTGGAGAAAATATTTGAGGGTTTCAGTACTCAAACTAGGTAACATCATCAGCTCCCTAGTACTAATCATCATCAGCTTCCTAGTAATGATGATGTTACCTAGATTGGGTCATGAAATGTCTGCCACCAAAGAACCAAACTCAGAGCTATTGTATATAAACAGGGAACAAGTCACACTCACTAGCACCGATGATGTTACCTAGTTGGGTCATGAAACGTCTGCAAGAAAACAGCCAAGCTCAGAGAGCACCAAGGACCCCACAGTTCTCCTCCTCCTCCTCCTCCTCCTCCTCCTCCTCCTCCTCCTCCCTTCTAGTGCTGATGATGTAACCTAGTTTGGGTCATGAAACGTCTGCAAGAAAACAGCCAAGCTCAGAGAGCACCATTTCAACCCTGAGCCACAAATATTCTCCTTTACCAGTTCTCACCTTTATCTCTCTTTATTAACTGGGCATTTCCCCCCCCCTCCCCTCTTTCTGCAGGGCCAGGCTGGCCTCTCTCTTCGGCATGGACCAGACAGCCCCTGGTACTGGGAATGAATTTTTCCAGTACACAGCCCCCAAACAGCCGAAGAAAAGTCTACCAGCCACAGGTAAAGTAATTGTTGGCCCAAATCCCGCATGCCTAAGCAAGGACGGCTTTTTTCCAGCGGGGAATGAAACAGCGCCCTCCGATGGATCTGGCTGGAATAACAGTTTTGGAAAAAACGCTCGGCGGCCAGTGCGCTTGGTGGGGCTGGGACCCCCCCCTAAATCAATTAATGTGGGAACACAGGCAGCCTTCGACTTTCAGCCACGACGGGGTCCAAAATCTCTGTTGCTCAGCGAGACAGATAGGGACCCTTCCTCGTTCCACTGTCGGTGGTCTTCCAGATGTTTTGACTCGCATCTCACTGCAAAATGTACAACGAAGTGTTTTCCTTGTGTTTTGCTTCAGGCGCAGGCCCTCCGTCCCAGAAGCCTCCCCCGCCTGCGGCGGTGCCCTCCGTCTTCGTAGCCACAGCCGTCCACGCCTACCGGTTGTAAGTACTATATTTACTACTAGAAGTGCTGCTTGCTTGTAAGGATTAGTTGCCCTTATGTAGCGGGTGTTTTTTCCCTGTGGGGGAGGAGGGTTCAGAGAGCACCAAAGCCTCCATCCTTCAACCCTGAGCTATCAAGAGTCTAGAATACAACCACAGGGATTGGAAGGGACCTTGGAGGTCTTCTAGTCCAACCCCCTGCTCCAGGCAGGAGACTTATACCATCCCGGCCAAATGATGGTCTATTTTGGAAAACCTCCAGCGATGGAGCGCCCACAACTCCGAGAGCTGATTACAGGTAGTCCTCAACCTTTCTGTCACTAAGTGAGACATTTAAGTAAATTTTGCTCCGTTTTATGACCCTGGCTTGCCGCCCTTGCTGAGTGGATCAACTGCAGTTGTTAAGTTCGTCACCCTGAAAAAAAGGGGCTTAGGACCGTTTTTCATGCCGCATGCCCCAGGACCGTGTGATCAAAATTCGGACCCTCGACTCGTTTAACGATGGTCGCAGCGTCCCCAGGGGTCACGTGGCCCCCTTCTGCGGCCTTCTGGCGAGCAAACTCAACGGGGAAAAACCAGATTCCCTTAAACAATCGTCTTACTAACTTTACCACCGCAGTGATTCATCTTCACAACGGCAGCAAGAAAGGTCGTAAAACGGGACAAAATTCGCTGGACAAATGTTTCACTTAGCGATGGGAATTTTGGTGGTAAGCCGAGGACCACCTGTATCTTAAGATGAAAAGTAGCAGAAGCTGATAAGGCTCTTCCTGTCTCCTTCCAGTACAAACGGGACGTATGTGAAACAAGGCAAATATGGAGCTGCTGTGGTAGGATGCCACGCCACGCAGGAGGTAAGTGGTGGGACTCTGGGTGGCCCTAGTGCTTCCCTTTGTGTCCTGGTTTCTAGGCCACATTGTTTTGAAAAACTCAAGAGGCATAAAGGCAACCCTGAAAGAGGTTGGACTGGATGATAATCTGCCTTCGTGCGTTCAATCCTGGCTTTCTATAGAAGTATCCCCCATTGGTTGAAGATTACACTTTCATTACACTTTAAACCCAAATTTAATAGAATCTGTTCCGTGTGAATTTGGTTGCTGCATCAGCTCAAGGGGGTCTCTGAACATCCTTGTTTTTTCCCCCCCCCTCTTCTTCCTCTTTTCTGTGGCATATGGAATCCAGTACAGGATCCTGCTTTATATAAACCAGCAGCAGCAGATCACCAGCGCAAGAATCCACGCTGGTTTTGTGTTCACGGTAAGCCTCGGTGGTTAAACGTTGGGAAAAAGTTGACCTTGGTCTGAAAGCATGTAATGAAGGATTCCTGGATCGGTTCATGGAGAATATGAACTAATTTTTATGCATCCAGGTAGTTTTCAACTTGCAACAATTTGTTTTAACAATTTAACCGTGATTCGCCATTTGCGACCTTCTCAGTGGGCTTCTGACGAGCAAAATCAATAAGGGAAGCCCTGTTTCCTTAACAACTGCTTAAGAGGCATGGAAAAGACTCACATAACTGATTTGCTTAGCAGCAAAGATTCTGGTCCCACTTGAGGACTGCCTGAATAGCAATTTAAATGCAGGTCCTCCCGTTCTTCCTTTAAAGAAAATATGATCAAGCTAGTTTGGTTTTGATTTCAAAGGACGCTTTCAGCTCCGTTTCCAGACATAAGAAAAGTTAAATGCAGGTGATGGAAACAAAATGTTGTCTTTGTTTCTTTTATATATTTATTATTTACATATATATTGGACACAGTTAGGATTGTTCTGATTGCTGCTACGGTGTTTGGCACAATGTTGCCGTCATTTTTATTTTGTAAACATTTTCCTTAGCATTGTTTTTTTTTTATACCCTGTGATTCCCCCCCCCCCCCGTTCTTAAAACTATGCTCTCTGTGGTGGTCCATTTTACCCTCCAGAACTGATGCTTGTTCTTTTTTTATTGTTTAATCTAGATCCAGCCCAACAACTATGGGACGTTTTATGATGATCAGAGGCAAAACTGGTCCATCATGTTTGAATCTGAGAAAGCAGGAGTGGATTTCAGCAAGCAGGTGCCCACATTGTGCTCAAAGCTTAGTCCTACCCTTGGGCGAAATGAAACAGCTGTTCTGAGTGGCCACACTGTCTTCCTTTACCCATCCTTGTCTTCCTTCCTTCCTTCCCTCCCTTCCCCCTCTCCCTCCCTTTTTCCTTCCATCCTTCCTACATTCTTTTCTTCCCTCCCTCCCTCCCGGTGATCACGGACGTTACTCAGAGCTCGTTCTTTTTGCTTATAGCTCTGCATTGCCAAGTATAACAGCAGCCCTTCCCCTGATTCGGTGCTGTGCCAGGATCTGGTCCTCGGAGACGGTCCAGCTGTGGAAGCCGGCGACGCGCTCGAAGTTGCCTTTACCGGCTGGCTCTTCCAGAACTCCGCGCTGGGGCAGGTAAAACCCTAGGAGAAGGAGGATGTTCTCAACCCCTAAAGACCTTGGATGATGTTTTTTCAAGCTTGCAGGATTGCTGTCTGTGTGACGAAGTGCTGGGTCCCCTTTTCACAGCGTTCGTTTGCGTTTTATCCTTGCAGGTGTTCGACTCCAACGTGAACAAGGAGAAACTCCTGCGTCTGAAGCTCGGCTCTGGAAAAGTCATCAAGGTGAGGGGAGGCAGTCCTGTTTCAAAGGGCTTCAAGTGGGATTTGGGTTTTTAAACTTCCTGCTTTCCTTCTCAGCTAGGAAAATGACTCTGAAGAAGAGAGGGGGAAAACCCCTCCTTCCGTGTAATTTAAAGCTCTGTTTTCAAGCTTAAGAGAGTGAGTTAAATCTCATCTGTTTATGACATGGCTTTGTGTTTTCTCCCCAAAGGGCTGGGAAGAAGGGATGCTTGGTTTGAAGAAAGGAAGCAAGCGCTTCCTCGTGGTCCCTCCAGCTCTGGCGTATGGGTCTCAGGGAGTAGCGAACCACGTGCCTCCAGACTCAACACTGGCTTTCGAAGTGGACGTCAAGAGGGTAAGCTGTTCTTCAGAGCCAGCTGTCACTTGTGTAGCTCTGTCTGTCTTGAAAGAGTGCAGAGAAGAGCAACCAAGATGATTAGGGGACTGGAGGTTAAAACATACGAAGAACGGCTGCAGGAATTGGGTAGGTCTAGTTTGATGAAGAGAAGGATGAGGGGAAACATGATAGCAGTCTTCCAATATTTGAGGGGCTGACCCAAAGAAAAGGGGGTCAACCTCTTCTCCAAAGCACCTGAAATAATGGATGGAAACTAATCAAGGAGAGAAGCAACCTAGAACTAAGGAGGGATTTCCTGACCGTGAGAACAATTAACCAGTGGAACACCTTCCCACCAGAGGTTGTGGGTGCTCCAACACTGGAGGATTTCAAGAAGAGACTGGGCAGCCATTGGTCCAGAATTGTATAGGGTCTCCTGCTTGAGCAGGGGGTTGGACTAGAAGACCTCCAAGGTCCCTTCCAACTCTGTTATTCTGTCTCACGCCTCCATCTTTCTTAGGTGAGGTTGGCCAAGGAAACTGCTTCCAATGGGCAGAATGTGGCCCCCAGGGACTCCCTCACACCCTCCCCAGGACCAAACACTGAACACCTCAGCGCCGACCCTGCAGGGGGTCCTCCCAGTACTCTACCACCGAAGCCTGGGTGAGTTAGTAATTTGATTTGAATTTTTCAATCCTCTCCTGCATGTTCTGCTTTTGGTGGGCAAGGCCTGCTGTTTGAGAAAGAATCAGGAACGCTAGCCACTGTTCATATCTAATTCAAATGCTGCAGGCCAGTGTTTCTTAACTTTGGCAACATTAAGACAGGTGGACTTCAACTCCATCCTGACTGAGGAATTCTGGGAGTTGAAGTCCACAGACCTTAAAGTAGCTGAGGTTGAGAAACAGTGCTACAAGCTTTGAAATGCGTAAAACAGACCTTCTACACTGCTCAGCTGTTCTAAGCCTTTACTTCAGGGGTCTTCAAACTTGGCCCTTTTACGACTTGTGGACTTCAACTCGCAGAATTCCTCAGCCAGGCCCGCTGGCTGAGGAATTCTGGGAGTTGAAGTCCACAAGTCGTAAAAGGGCCACGTTTGAAAACCCCTGGTCTACTTTTTATGCCACAGGGAGCCAGCTGTGCGGGCCAAATCCAACTCTCTCAGTGAACAACTAGCGGTAAGTCTTGGGGTCACCCCGGCTGGCGTCCTTTCTCCAGTTTTTAATTTCAGGGTTGCATCTAAACTCTGCTCACCTAAATCGAATCTTGTTGACTACAACTTTCTGTCAGTGGGAACTAATTCTGAGTCAACTGGAATGCATTCATTCCCAGCTAACCGAGGGACTCCATGCTGCCTGGTTTTTGAAAGTTGAAAGGCGGGGGTCCCCGTGGGCTGATTTTTACAGGCTGAGCTCAGGAAATTAGGGCATTTTTATCTGACACCTTTCTTTCTTTCCCTGTCTTTGTCCCATCGGTTGTGTCAGAACCCCAACGTGGCAAAAGCGAAGCTGATTTCACGAATGGCCAAGATGGGTCAGCCTATGCTGCCTTTCCTTCCCGGTTCGGCTCCGGCCCAGCTGGACTCAAGCGACTCGGAGATCGAGGTGGGTGGGCTTCAGAATCTGGAGGATACTGCAAGTGGGAGGGTGGGGGGGATCCTTACTGCTCACAAGGATCAGCCTTGTTCCAAAACTGGTGTGAGTTCTGAGAAACCATTCAATGGATTGTTCTTCCCAATTCTTTCCTTAGATGGTTGAGATGAGCTGTAATATTTTTTTTTATACTCTGTAATTTACCATTTTATTGTAAGCTGCCTAGAGAGTTACATATGTGAGATAGGAGCTATATAAATTGATTAATCGATTGAATGAATGAATGAGAGAGACAATTAGGGAAGGCATGAAAAGATACCGATAGTTCTCAATTTACGGCGGTATTTGAGCCTGCACTTATGATTACAAGTCAAGGAACTCGTGTGACTGTGCCCGATTTCACACCATTTATTTTGGGCTGCCTTCAGAGTGGCATATTCAAGGAGAAAAGGGGTTTGGGATGGCAAGGGAAAACTAAGACAAATTAATACATCCCCTGGTGGGTGTGTATTTCAGGACCCCCACAGTTTGCGAGAAGCTGCACATCCCGTCACATCTTCTCCGCTGAAACCATCCTCCCCAGCTGGCCTTCCTCAGATAACAGCCCAAGGCACGTAAATCTATCTGCTCTCAACCTGCACTTCATCTTCAACCTGCATTTCTTAAGTAAAGTAGTGGAAAAAATGAAAATGGACCCCAGTGGTTTTGACATTATGTTAAGCGTATTGTCCATTGGCTTCTCAAAATTCAAGTGAGACCAGAGGGGCTAGAAATTTGGTTGAAGAAGGTAAAAATTCTTGCCCTCGTCTGTGTATTCTGTGCTGCTGTAGAATTGCTCTGCACTGCACTCCAGGGCCCCAGGTTACTCCTCCTGGTTATCTTGGGTTCTAGAACCCAGCCAAAAATCACCTTCACAAGAATGACTTCTAGTTTCTTCTGATTTCCGCATTGGCTTATGTTCTGGAGGCCACCAAGATCAGACTTGGGTTCTAGAACCCGCCCAGAACTCACCTTCAGAAGAATGATTTCTAGCTTCTTCTGATTTCTGCATGGGCTCTTGTTCTGGAGGCCACCAAGATCAAACTTGGGTTCTAGAATCCGCCCAGAACTCACCTTCAGAAGAATGATTTCTAGCTTCTTCTAATTTCTGCGTGGGCTCTTGTTCTGGAGGCCACCAAGATCAGACTTGCGTTCTAGAACCAGCCCAGAAAAAAAAATCACCTTCAGAAGAATGATTTCTAGTTTCTTCTGGTTTCTGCAGACGTGGGTTTATCTAGCTCCTGCGTTGACTCCACCTTTCTCAACTGCAGGACTGTTCACAGTCTCCTTTTTCTTTTCATAGGGCCCCAGGCACCTGCTCCTGGATTCCAGGTGTCCTCAGCTGCTGTGATGCCCACCGCCTTGCATCCACACCCCGCTCTCCCTGCATCTGCTCAGAGTCTTCAGGTAGGGATGTTGATGAGCATTGGGTCCTGACCCTGGTGGGGTATGTAGCTAGGGGAACTCTGGAACCAGTTGCTAAACGGCTAGTCATAAGTTGAGGACTTCCTGTAGATTCCTCTTCCTTGGGCTAACGGTTTCCAGCCTGAAACGGAAAGCCTTGGGGCTAAAACATCTTTCTATCTACCTTCACCCTTTTAGGCATACACAGGGATGAACTATGGGTACCCACAAGGCCCTGTGGCAGCTTCCCAGCTCCAACCGGTCGGGGCCATCTTTCCCGCTCCTTTCCAAGGTAGGCGAGGACCTGCACTGCACTGCTCTAAAATGGCTGCATCGACAGAGCATGCTAAACCAGGATTAGGCAGAGCAGCTTATCCCAAGAGCAGCTCTTTCTGTTTATTGCTCTGTTCCTGATGCTCTCTTTTTCGAAAATGGTGTTTCCTGTTTCCTTCCAAAGCAGCCGGTGATATTGGATCTTTCTTAATGACGGAAGCAAGGCAACAGAACACCGAAGTCCGCCTGTCTGTGGGCAAAGTGGCTGACAAAATAGACCAGCTCACTGCTAAGGTAACATCAAAGTGATGAGGTGGCGTAAGGATTTGCTTGTCTACAAGCCATACTGATTAGTCTAGGAGCTTTCTTCCCAGTTCAGCTGGCCAGATGTTTGGGAAACCCACAAACCCACCAGTTAGCGGACGCATTTAGGCAATTGGCTATCTCGAGTTGAATTGTGGAGTCCTTGGTGCTCTCTGAGCTCGGTTGCTTGCTTGTTCAACCTTTCATTACCCAACTCGGCAACATCATGAGATGTTGCACCTAGAACGCTACCGATGGTGTCTTCTGTTGGAATTGGATATCTTTTTCTGGGCAACACTTCAGTTGCCGCAAATTGGGGCAGCTGCAGTTTTTTCCCTCCTTACATCTCCTTTAGAGTGAGTTCTAGGTGGATGAATGGCTAGGATCATGCATTACATTCAACTGTAACATCATGTGTGAATCCCATCATGGTTTAAACCACTAAGGCTCTCTTGAATGCATCGTAGCTCTCGTGGATCGAATAAGATACCTTGGCCAAGGTGTGATCCGAGACCTTCTCTTTATCTCACAGGTGGAGGAGCTCCAGAAACAGAATTCTACCCAAAGCCTGTTACCAGGTATCTCCTCTGTCACCATGGAGACGACCATGATTATGACCAACATCCAGCGCATTGTCCAGGTAAAGTGAAGAGAGAGAATGAAGTGTTGATCTTAAGTTTCTCCAGGATTTTTTGGAATGTATGTGGCCTCTGTAATGGGTTCTTAGTTCTCCATTGACAAAAAAACACAAACTTCTTCCATTTAACATGATTGCCAATTCTCTGGAACGATCCATTCCAGGATTGAGGCATTTTGTCCATCTTTAGTTGATAATAGAACATCTGTCCCCTCATTGTAGGAGATGGAGAAGCCCGTCCTACTTAAGGAGAAGACATCTCTGATGGCATAGGCCATGAGACTCCATGTGAGAGTCTCTAGGTATTAGATACAGCTTCCACCCTCTTTTGCTGATGGGACTTGTCCTACAGAACCATCTGGAGATGCTATCACAGGAGCCCAAAGGTGCTTTTTCAAGAGGCAACTGGACTTTCTTGTTTTCCTTTGAAGACGTTTTGCTTCTCATCCAAGAAGCTTCTTCAGCTCTAACTGGACGGTGGGGAATGGAAGGATTTATGTTCTTTGCAGACTCAGGTGACCTTGAAGACAGAGACAAACCTCCAAGAGGCCTCAACGACTCTCTAAAAGAAGGCAAATGACCAGCTGTCTGCAAGGAATATAAATCCTTCCACTCCCCACCATCCAGCCAGAGCTTGAAGAAGCTTCTTGGACGAGAAGCAAAACATCTTCCAAGAAAAACAACAAAAAAAAAAGTCCAGTGGCCTTTTGAAAAAGCACCTTTGCGACAACCACGACCTGGATGGCTGAGGATCTCCATTAGACCTTTATCACGGGAACCCCTAACCGCTAATCCCAAGGAGAAGGACGCTTTCCAATCTTTTTTTGGGGGGGGGGTCCTCTCTGCAGGAAAATGAGAGGCTGAAGCAGGAGGTTTTCGAGAAGAGCCGTCGCATCGAGGAACAGAACGGGAAGATCAGTGAGCTGATTCAGCGGAATCAGAGGTGAGGACTCTCCTAATTGATTAAGATTGAGAATTGATGATTTCCATCCGTATCTCCATCACCCTTTGTGAAGGCCGCCTTTGATGCGTGGCTCTCTTTTTTTTCTTCCTTTCAGATACGTGGAACAAAGCAATCAGTTGATGGAGCAACGGAACAACTCTCTGCAACTGAACACCGAACATTCTCAAGCCAGGGTCTTGCACGCCGAGCAAGAAAAGGTAAGGACGCCAAGAGGAAAGGGGGATATTTGAGACACGGGCCAAGATAGCTTAGAGAGGAAGAGAGCAGCCCCCCCCCCAAAACCTTGGGCTTCCACCCAGCATTGTAGGTTAATTCCCTTAGATCAGTGGTGGCGAACCTATGGCACGCGTGCCAGAGGCGGCACTCAGAGCCCTCTCTGTGGGCACACGAGCTATGCCCCGGAGATGCCAACTGTCCCTCTTCATCCAGCCACCCGCTAACTCGCTGAGGTCCCACGTGGCCGGATGCATCCCAGCACCCATGCGCTCACTGCTCTCTGTGTGTGGGGGCCGATGATGTCAGGCAGCAGCTGCCCCGGCCCCTGCCTCGCCTTGCCCTGCGACAATGGCACCCCCGCCCTGCCTCACCTCACCCCACAGGACGAGCTTCCTGCCCACTGCCCCACCTGCCAGAGACGCCCTAGATCTCCCCTAACCCTGCCTGGCCCCCACAGGCGTCCCTTCCCAAGAGCAACATTGAGCTGCCCACACCCACCCAGGCCACGCCCACCCATCTGCCATGACCACTGTAGCCACACCTAGCAGGCCACGCCCACCCGGCACCTGGCGATACATAAGTGGGTTTTGGGTTGCAGTTTGGGCACTCAGTCTCTAAAAGGTTCGCCATCACTGCCTTAGATGCTGTGCTTACCGCCATCAGAATCCCACACGGGGAAAATTGGAAAGCAGAGAAAAAGGAATAACTCACCCTTAAATTCTCTCCCTTAAAAAAGTATAATAACTAGCTCTGAGCTCGTTTTTCCCTATTTGGGAGCAGGGGAGAGTGCTTAACGTCAAGAATTAGAACCGGTTGTAGGTCTATTGTGGTCGAACAATGACACGGAAAGCTGGGAGGCCTGAGTTGAAAGAGAAGCTAAGTGGTTTTGGAGAACTGCTTGTAAGCCACCCAGAGCCGTGTGGCAGCGAGGCGGGTGGCAAATCAATTTAATGAGTAAATAAAAGTAAAACGTAGGCCCAGCAGGACTCTTTGAAGGATCCAGATGGCTTTCAGTGTTTATGGCTCCCCCAGGCGTTGAAGGGCATCGGGCTGGGATGAAGCTGGTTGGATTGGAACAGACATTGTTTCTTCAAGAGTACCAGGATGTGTGTGACTCAACAATCTTTGTTTTTATTTTGGCTAACAATCTCTCTTGTCGTCTCCTCTCCGGCTTTCGATTCTGGTGGCGTTAATTGTCCTTCTCCTGTCACTGCTTCCCCCCCCCTCCCTCTAGTACCTGCTACCACCGGATCGGGGGTGGGATCCGGTGAGGCTCTCTTCTCGGTTGTCTGGAATAACCTGGAATTTCCCCTGCCCCTGGATGTTCCCATTTTCAACCTGAGCAGGAAAAAAGCCGGTCCCCTCTGCAACTGTTTTTACCCCCTCGGTTTTTCTGCCTGAATATCCTACACTTTTCCAGAAGTTTCAATGCTCTGCGTTCGGGATCTAGCAGGTTTTAAATAGGTTTCATATATAAATAATTCCCGAGTCAGGGGAAAAAAAACCCAAACCCCTAGAGTTCTTTTGATAAGTTTACTCGCTCCCGTGTCGCAGGTGAAAGTCGCCGAGGAACTGGCCGCAGCTACGGCCCAGATCTCCCGCCTTCAGCTGGAGCTGACCAGCCATCAGAAGGAAGAGATGGAGCTGCGCTCCCAACTGAATGCGGTCCTGAAGGAAGCCGAAAGACAGGCTGCCCAGCTTAACCAGTTGCAGGCCCAGCTGGCAGGTAAGGGGAGGGGAGGAAGAGGCTGAAGTAGGAGACAGGTCTCTAAAGTAAAGTAGAGCACCTGTCTCAGATAGGTGAGGACCTCCTTGGATGGGCGCGTCGGTGTCCTCCACCTTCTGCAGAAGATAGAACCAACCCAGCCTTTAGATCAGGGGTAGTCAACCTTGGCTCTTTGATGACTCGTGGACTTCAACTCCCAGAATTCCTGAGCCAGCTAAGCTGGCTCAGGAATTCTGGGAATTGAAGTCCACGAGTCATCAAAGAGCCATGGTTGACTACCCCTGCTTTAGATCAACCCGACCTTTCTTCCTTGCAACCCCCCCAAACATCCTTTAGACCTCACTCTGAGGTGCCTCAGAGCTGTGTTTGCTGCCACCTCCGTGCTTTGTTCCCCTCACCTCAACTCTTGTAGAGCTTCGGGAATCATCCGAAGAGGCCAAGAACAAATTCCAGGCGGAGAAGCAGAGCCGGAAGCAGCTGGACGGGAAGGTGGCTGCTCTGGAGGAAGAGCTGGCTGACCTCCGGGCGGAGAAGGAGAATCTAGAGAAAGTGAGGACCCCTGAAAGGTCTAGAATCCTCATCGGGATTCTAGATGGTGCCCATGAGACACATTCCGGTTGGTAGGGACGTGTTTGCAGGGGGAGAATTTGAAGGAACAGGCCGTCCCCTTGTCCTCCCGTCTTGCCCAGCCCGTCTCCCTCAACCTAACATCTCAGTGTCCCGCGTCTTCTTCCTCTCCTTCAGAATCTTTCCGAAAGGAAGAAAAAATCGCTGCTTGAGAGAAAACAAGCCGAAGAAGAGGCAGATGAGATCCGCAGATCTTACCAGGAAGAGCTGGACCAACTCCGGCAGCTTCTGAAAAAGTCCCGGGCGTCCACCAATAACGTTGCTTCGGAGCAGGTGAGAGGCAGACGTGAACTTGCCCCCACGTTCCGCTGGGCGACAGATCTTGGAAACAGAAGCTTTAAGGAAATGCTACAGTATTGAGAGGCGTTCTTCCTCTTAGGATCTGTAGCCTTTTGCTTCCGAGAAATTCTGGCTTCTGTGGAATCCTCGGTGGTCCCTGAACTTTGCTTGCAGACGTTTTACGACCCAACTAGGTAGCACCATCAGTACGGGGGAGTGTGGCGTCTGTCCCCTGTTTATATATCATAGCTTGCTCTTCCAATGTGGCTTGTTTCCTTGAATAGGGTTTCGTTTTCTCCTTGATTGCTTGCTTAGACGTTCCTTGACTAGGATATTGCTTTCAGCTTGTGATTTGTCTGGTGTCAATCCCGGCTTATCTGGGTGGTGTTGGCTGCTAAAGATTTCCAGTTCTTGTTCATTTTTTTTCAAAAAGCTGCTCTCTGCAGCTCAGTGGGCCAATGTCGCCCTTCGCCCCCGATCTCATCCACAGGGCTGGGGAAAGTCCCCTAACCCTAACCACTCAGCCTCCTTTGTCGAGGCATCTTATTGCAAGGCACCAAGTCACCGCCTTGAATGGCATTTTTGGAGCAGGAAGGCCAGGAAATCGGTGTGCTAGCATGGAAGTCAATCCATCTATTATCCCGGGGAAGCTTTCCCTTCTGCAGACCGAGCTGGAGTCCCAGTGGGAAGCCAAATGCGAGCGCCTGCTGAGCTCAGCCAAGGAGCAGCACGCCCGCCAGCTCCAGGAAGTGTGCGAGCAACGGGATGCCCAGCAGCAGATGGTCTCCCAGCTGGAGGAGAAGGTAGGTGGTCGTAAGGGAAGGAGAAGGCAAGAGCCCGCTTGGGGGGTGGAGTCAAGAAAGGAATCAGCCTGGAATCCTGTTAACCTGGTTTCCTGCTTCCTAGATTTCTCTGCTCAAGGCCAGCAGGAGCTCAGAGGACCCCAAATCCACAGAGCTGCAGGATCGAGTGGAAGAACTAGAGGCCGTGAAAGGCAAGGTGAGACTCACCCCTTTCCTAGGCACAGACATATTCAGCGTTATTCAAAACCTTTTTCTTTTGTGCTTTAACTTTGGAAAGAAAATAAAAAATGTGTACTTTTTAAAAGAAGAAGAAGAAGAAAATCTGTGATGGAGGCAGGTCTCCCATCACACCGACATATTTTTTTGTTTGTCTAAACCCCACGCCAGTGTGGAGCCTTGAAGTCCCAACTGGCAGACCTCACCGCCCATTATGAAGACCGGATCCAAGGGCTGAAGACGGTCATCAGTAGGACCCCACAGACAGCTTCAGCCGAAGAGGTACATCTGCCCCTCCAGGGAGACTTCTTATTAAATAGGGTCTTTTTTTAAAAAAGGTCTACATTATGGAAGGGAGTGGAGAATCGGTACGTCAGTAGGAATTCCAACCTCCTGTTTAGTCAGCAAGTGGTCCATAGGAGGAAGGCCTGCTGCCCAATCAGCAAAAAATGTAAATTAAAATCTCAGACAAACCCCTCCGTAGTTCACAGGAGGCTAAGTGGGGAAGGGACAGCCCATTCAGACCTGCAGGGTTCTATTAATACAGCTTTAAAATAAAATAAAAAAATAATAAAAGGTCGGATCGGCCTTGAAGGACAGACCATAGGGCCGTGCAGAATTATTTCTATTTCACCTAATTTCCAGAAGGGAGCTGAATGGAAATTAATAGCGGTGAAATTCCCCGGTCCTGTGAGGGGCGCCTCCTCCCTTTTGTAAGTGTGTTTGGTGGCTGGCCACACAACAGCCTTCTCAGTGGAGAATTTCACAACTGAGCAATCTTAGCCCTTCTGCAAGATAAGCCCTTTGGATGAACGGGTGGCAGAAGAAAAGGATCTAGAATAGGAATTAGCGGTAATTGGTTCCAGGATCTCGCCACGGCACCAGTGATGTTTCTTTTCTTTTTGGTTGATCGGAATGATTAGCGTTGACTTTGCCCATGCTCTTTTTCTTGAATAAAGAACTGGGTTGCCCCAAAAGGGGCCAGGAACTTGCTCAGTTGGCTGGTGTGTGTTTGTGTGTGTGTGTATGTGTGTGTGTGTGTCTTTCCTGGAGGCTTTCTTCAGTACACCTCTGGATCCTCTTCCATTTCCAGGTGAAAAAGATCATGAACGGTGTCTTCCAGTCCCTCCGCGGCCAATTTGAGTTGGAAGAGTCCTACCCTGGAAGGACCGTCCTGGGGGTGGTCATGAACACTATCAAGGTACCCCTCAGGTCAAGGGGACGTTGACCTCCTTGGTTTCATAATCATCCAGCTGATCTTCTCCTTTTTCCTCTCCTACCTGTCTCATTCTGCAGTTTTCTAATTCAGGAGAGGTTGAGGCTAACCTTCTCCATCCTTTCTTCCCCGTTGCCAGACCATCACTCTGCAGCTGCTGGAAGGGTCTGAAGAGCATAGCCAGGAAGAGCAGGGACCACCGCAGAGAGGAGGTCCCGTGGCCGTGGACCGAGATCAGCCAAGCGGTCCTAATGAGGTACCAGCCATGGCCTCTCCCGTTCCTTCAGACCACCTAGAAGAAGACCCAAACAGGTCTACTCCCGCTTCAGAAGGAAGTCAAAGCGAGCAGGAAGAGGAGACACGGCATTCGGGCACAGCTGCTGAGTTGACCCTTGCATCCTTGGATCCAGTCACAGAACCTCCAGAGGTGGAGCCTAAGGAGGTGGTTGTGTCTGGACCGACAGAAGCCCAAGCTGGTGGTGCTTTAGAGAAGACACCTGCAGATCTTGCTCCCTTGAAGCCAACTGTTGAGGAGGCTGTGCCCACACTGGACCCGGAAAGAGAAGAGGACCCTTGCCCAGACGTTCCTAACCAGGACCTGACCTCCTTGAGCCTTCCATCTGGTGCAACAGATGAGAAAGTCCAAGCTGGGGAGATGCCACCAGCAGCCTCCCTCCCTCCCAAAGTGGATTCCAGGTCAGTGCTTCAGGAGTCAGGAGCTCCACGTTCTCAGCTAGGCTCTCATATCATCCCAGCTCAGCTGGTCTGTAGGAGGCACCCTGAGATCTGCAAAATTGAGGCTGGAGGAGGCAACGTTGGGTGGCTCTGAAAAGCGAGAGCGCCTTGATCCCTTGTAGGAATCTGGCACCATCAGCACCGGATCTCTTCAGCTTGGGAAGTTGAGCGGCCTTAACTCTTCCAATGAAGGTCTCTCGTGCGCAGACGTTGCATATTTTGCTCCGCCAGGGCTTAGCATATATTGCATGAGTTTGTTTGAGCAAACGTAGCACAGTATGGACAGCAGTGGGATAGACTTACCATTTTGGGGGATGTAGATGCTGCGATGAGGAAGGCGAGGCAGGGCAGGACATCCTGGCTTATATATTTTTTCCTATGGGAAGAGAGTTAGGGCTTGGCTTTGCTCTTCAAACTAAACAAGCCTCTTTTAAGGGTTTTCTACAAGGGATGCCGGGATGCCAGCAGTGTTCAGTCCTAATTACAGACGGCTCAACTCCGTTCTTTGACTCGTTTCCTGCAGCACCCCCGAGGATAAAGCCAGTTTGTCGAAAGCAACCAACTGTAAGCTGCCTTCAACAGGAGGTCCGTTGGAAGAGGAAGAGGACGACGAAGAACTGGTGAGGCCTGGGGTGGGAGGGGCTGCATGATTGTGTATTCCCTCTTCCCCCCCAAAAAAAACTCCCTATTGGGACTCTTGATCTTGCAATTTGGGGTGCCAGTTAGGATTTCGTATCTAGTTGGTTTGAAGGAACTCAATCATGGTTTCTTCCCAGAAGGTAGACTGTGCTGATCTTAAGAGAGATCATACCAGATAGGAAAAATGGTTCAGGCAGGCTTGAGGGGTGCTTTCTCAAGTCTGCCTGAGTGTGAAAAAGAAACTGGGGGAGCAGAGGAAGGCAGAGAACCAAGACAGACCCTTTTTATCTCCTGCTAAACTCCCCGACCCTCTGTTCAAAAAGTCTAAAAGAGGTTTTTAAATGCAAAAAAAAAAAAAAAAAGGAAACTGGGAGCCTTGTTTCCTTGTGTCCTAAGAAATCTGTTTCTTATCAGGCACTAATAAAGATCATCCTCAACTTACGACCACAGTTGAGCCCAAAATTTCGGTCGCTAAGTTGTTAAGTGAGTTTTGCCCCGTTTTTACAACCTTCCTTGCCACAGTTAAGTTAAGCGAATCGCTGCAGTAACAAAAGTTGTAAAATGAATCTGGCTTTCCCCGCTGACTTCCTGACGGGACCCTGCAACCGTCACAAGTACATGCCAGTTGCCCAGCGTCCAGATTTTGATCACGCGACCGTGGAGATGCTGCAGTGGCCGTCGATGTGAAAAACGGTCACGAGTTTAGTTTTTTTCAGTGCCGTTGTAACTTTGAACTGTCACCGGACGGTTTGAAGCCGAGGACTATCCGTACCCCGGTCCTTTTGGGTTGTGGTCCACTCTGGGAAGGGTTCCAACCTCACCCTTGTCTTCCTCCGTCCTCCAGAGCTTTAAGGGGCGTCCTCCCCCCACCCCGCTCTTCGGAGACGACGAAGAGGACAGCGACCTGGATTGGCTGGGATGAGCAAGCAGGCGAAAAAAGCCGGAAGACGACTTGCGATGGGGATATTTTCTGCTTTCTTGTTTTGCACAGAGGGGGCCTGGAGAACTGGCTGGCACTCAGGTAGCCAGCCCCCTGCGAGATCCTGGGATTGTCACTTGGGGTGGGGTGGTGGAAGGGCTTGACTACCAGCAGTTTCTCCCCCTGCACTGAAGCAAAGAGCAAGTCCTGACCTCTGAAATCCAGGCTCCTGCTTTTTGCGAGCGAGATCTTCACCGAGGTGGAGAAGAGGTGGGAGCTGAAGTGGTCTCCCTGCCGTTCCGGATTCCTTCTGTGATTTTTGTACCCCCAGATTTTTTTCCTCCTGTCCACCCCACCTCCCCACCAGGTGCTTTCCAGCGTTCCCTGCCTCCTGATCTATCCTTCCTCCGCGCATCGAGCAGAACAACTGGAGGGTTTTAAGTTGCTAGCAAGGAGCTTTTTTTCCCACAAGACCAGGCAGAAGGAGATCAGTTGTTGGCCGTTTCCAGCATTCCTGGGTCACTTTCAAACTTTTCGTTTTTTTCGTGAGGCTCCACCCGGCATTGCGCTGCAGCACGGAGAGCCTTGAAAACGGCTCAAGGACCGAGAGGCAGTTTTAGCCACGGAGGAATGAATAGATCCAGGCTTTTTATTCAACTTGGGGGGCGATAGCTCATCGTGTTTCTTCTCCTTCTAATAACTCTCCTGCCTTATCGGTGAGATGCTTTTTCGGGCCTCTCCAGCTCAAGACAGCAACTGTAGAAGCGGCCCCGTCACCTCTATGCAATGTCTCCCCACTTCACAAAGCCTTTGGGGCTGGGGTTATTTCTTGGAAGTCTTTTCTTGGGGAGGGGGGTGTTTCAGTTTCGTCCCCCTTTTTAGAGCAAAGGGCAGCCGGGGAGAGAAACGTTTGTCATATTCACAACGAAAGGGGTATTCATCCTTTCTAACTCTGTTGGGGGGGTGTCAGTCGCCCCCTAGAAGCAGAGAAAATATTCTGCATTTAGGGGGGTGTCTGCTCCTTTCCTAATAGGCTCAAGATGTGTGGAATCTGTGTGGAAGGCAAACCAGATGAACGGAGCTTTCAGTCTAAGCGATAGCCGAGTCTCGTTTTAGAAGAAGTGATGGGAAATTTCTCTAAAAGGTCACCGTTTCTAATAAACACAACCCGTACCAGGAAACACCAATGGAGCTAGTTTTGGGGCATGAATTCCCCCCCTAAAAAAATTCCATTTTCTTTGCCCCTCCATCCTCCCCCAAGATCTTCATCTTTGTGCGGTGTCTTCTTGTCGTCTTTACAACTTTGCCAACGTCGGTTCGGGATTTTTCTCTTTGGATGCAGAACGTAGCACTAACTCGGCTGGGCCTTCTGTTGGGACAACATTTGCCAATCTTGTGTCTTTCTTTTTTTTGGGGTGGTGGTGGTGGAGAGGGGAGGAACCACAAATAAAAGTGCAATTAAAGGAAATGAAATTGCCGCTCATCCTGACTCTTTCTTTTAAGAGACGATGGGTGGATATGGTTGCGCCCCGTAATCACACTTAAATGCTTTGTGTGGAGTTTCCAAAGTCCAGTGTCTGCAAGGATTCACAATAGGGGTTGGGGCTGCGTTTAGCCTGGGGGTGGGGCTGGCTGGGGGCATCTGGGCAGAGAATTTTAAAACGGGGGTATATGTGTGTGCATTTTTTTGTGTGTGTTTTGTTTTAATTCTGCTATGATTCTTCTCAGTTTTGGTAGGTTTACTATTTCAGAAAAGGGGGAACTTTGCTCCTGGTCTTAAAGATGATCAAGTCATGAAGGCGTTGTGCTAGAAACTGGGAAACTGTGAGTTCTAGTCCCGCTTTAGATATGAAAGCCAGCTGGGTGACTTTGGGCCAATCACCAGGAGATGGTGAGTTCTAGTTCTGCCTTACACGTGAAAAGCCAGCTAGGTGACTTTGGGCCAGTCGGGGGGACAGAGAATTCTAGTCTGCTTTAAAGCTGGCTGGGTGACTTTGGGCCAATTGCCAGGAGATTGAGAGTTCTATTCCTGCCTTGGGCATGAAAGTTGCTGGGTGACTTTGAGCCAGTCACTCTTTCTTAGCCCAACTCACCTCACAGGGCTGTTGTGGGGAAAATAGGAGGGGCATTAGGTATGTTTGCTGCCTCGTTTGTAACTAAAACGATAATAAAAGCAGGAGAAAAACCAAAGGCATAAAAACGGCATTCTGGAGGGCTACATATAGCCTTGGAGCTGTAATTTCCCCCCTTCTTCCCGCACATCCTTCCCACTTTGCATTTCTCTGCCACAGAAATGGCAGTGAATAAACAAGAGGTCGATAAAGCTCTAGCTGTTTGAGGTTCTTCAAAGAGCTAGACCTACTTAAAAAAAAAAGAACTTTTAATTGCAACTTTCAACAGTAATAGAAATTAGCAGAAATGATTACAGAATCCTTCAGCCCTAGCCCAAGAAATGTGGCATTAGTGGTCCTCAGTGGCTGTGATGGCTGAAGATGAAAGTAGTCGTGGCATTATTGGAAATCATCCGTCCATCCATCCATCCATCCATCCATCCATCCATCCATCCATCCATCCATCCATCTATCTATCTATCTATCTATCTATCTATCTACCTATCTATCATCTATCTATCTATCTACCTATCTACCCACCCACCCATCCATCCATCCATCGTATAGTCTATTGAAACAAGAGCCTTCTAGCTGATGTTAACCCACACCCTCCAGCATCCTTCATCCCTGGTCATGCTTGGCAGGGACTCCTGAGAATTGTAGACCACCATCATTTGAAACAGCTGTCCCTTCTGCCTGCCATGGAGAAAATTGTGCAAATTCCCAACAGCGGCCAGAAAGAGGACAATAGGGGCGACCTCATCACTGCTGGATCAGAAAGTCCTGATGGTCAAGCAGGAGGAGAAGTTAAATCTAGGAGCAAGCTATGGGTCCTTGATTTGTGGCAGCAGCTACGTTTGGCCCATAGAACCTTCTGGCTGAGATCAGACTGAGATGCCTCTGCTCCTGGTGGTCCTGTTTCTCGTAGGAGAACTTCATCGTTCCTCAAGGCCTTCTTCAGGTTCGATGGCGCCTCTAGTATTCTCTGCTCAAGAAAAGACTAGCGTGAAGAAGATGGAGACGACAAGAAGGATCAGAGTCACCGCAAAGCAAATGCGCAGGTTCTCCACAGAGGCAGGGGCTGAGGTTGCCCTTGGAGGCATCTCTATCACCACAGCGTTTTGCATCTCCTGCAGACGGTGTCCGCTCCACATCCCGGCATGGAAGCCTGTGGAAAACACCGGAACGATGCTGCTGATGGTGAAGATGGGCGAAGGAGGACTATAGGTGTACTCCAGAGACAGGGCCAAGTTGCCAAAAGACCAGTTGGAAACCCTGGTGGAATCTTTGTCGTCTTCCAAATCATCTTCAGAGGTGGCTTGGGACACCTGTGTTCCCAGTAGTCCTATCTCCCGTAGGAGAGCTTCATTGTTCTTCAAGGCCTGGAGGCCACCTTGGGGCACGAGGGTCACCATCCGGCAGAAAGGGCAGACCACGAAGGAGACCATTCTGCTCCGGCAAACCAGTTTCCTGAGACAGGCCAGGCAGACGGTGTGGGAACACCAGAGAAGCTTTGGCACCCGCTTGGTGGCAACCTCTTGGTAGGACTCGTAGCAGATGTTGCATTCCTTTCCACAGCCATCCGCAGAGGACAGGAGGGCCATGTCTTCTTCGGGAGTTGAGATCAAACTGTAGGAAACTTGGGTTTCTCCTAGAGCCCCCAACTCAAGACAGTTCCTTTCTGAAGATCCTCGCTGGCCACCTCCGTAGCTTGTTTTGGCTATCTGGCTTCTGAGTGTTCAGAACCCAGAACGACGTCCACCAGGAGAGAAAGACGTTGCTTCAAGCTACTCTTTGAAGCACTCATTCAACCTGCCTTGACCGCTCCCAAGTCCGAGATGACAGGACACAGTAACTCTTCTGGATAATCAGCTGAATGTGGGTTGAGATTTCCAGTCAACAAAGGGGCTGGGCACCACCGCCCAGCAAATAAAAGCCGGCCTCCACACTCACACCTCCTCTGAACTTTAATCCTTAATCAATGACTTGTTAACTCAACGTTTGTGGGAGTTGACTGCACCAAAGGCCGAAAATAGCCTCCCCCCCCCAAATAAAAAGCTATTCCTAGAGCTATTCCAGTATTGCAGTTAATTAAGGACTTCCTCATTCGTAGTTCTTCGTCCTGTAGACCCGACATCCCTGCTTTCTTTTGAGCAGTCTCCAAAGTACAGTAGTTCTTGACATAACAATGGTTGGTTTAGGGACCGAAATTACAGCACTGAGGAAAGTGACCAAGGACCATTTTTCGTACTTACTCCCTTTGCCGCGTTCCCCATGGCCACGGGATCAAAATACGGATGCTTGGTCTCCCCCCATTTCAGAAGCTAGAAATTTGGGCACACTTAAGGAGGGGCTCAGAAATCTCCATTCCCACCTTCTCCTTCCTCCCCGTCAAGAATGTAAACACGCTTGTAGGTCAACACAAGCTCTCATTCGGCTATGGTCAAGGATGCTGAACAAGGACCTTCCTATTCATCGGGACATCACAAGACTGAAATCCCGTAAGCCAGCATGGAAAACAGCCATCTACTTAACTTCTAGCCAGTTTAACCTCCAGAATGCCTGGACAGAGGCAGAGTCCAAGGTTCCTGACCATTAGTGATCCCTCTACCAAACCAGCTAGTTTTGACCTGCCTCGGTCCGTCTGGTCGAAACTGGACAGAATTAGCTGTGATACTGGAAGAAATGACTCTGCCCTTTATTGGTGGGGATGGAAAGATTCCCCTCGTTGTGATTGTGGTGCCGACACGCCAACTATTGTGCAAGGTGGCCCCACGATGGACGTTCTCTGGTTCCTCAGAAGATCCGCACGAAGCAAGACCACAGGCGATGATGGCCTGGAGAGTTGAACTGGACATCCAGTTATGAGGCCACTGCCATACCCCGGCAAATGTTTTGTATATAATTATGTGGACTGTGTCCATTTGTTCTCTTCTGTCATGTTCTGATCATATGTCCAATAATAATGATAATAATAATAAAAGGTCAACACTGCATCCATTTTTTTCCTAGCTGGCTGGGCTCAAGTTGTTTAGATGCTGCCAAGTCATCAGATGCATCTTTAATCTAGCGTTAAAAGGGATTTGTCGCCTTCCCAACAACTCAATCATTGGTTGGGCCAGAGGGAGTATGCCTTAGGATGTCAATTCTCCAGTCTTATTTGGGTTCAGCCAGGTGTCACTTTCCAGTGGGCTGAAAGTCCACAGCGTAGGAGAGTTGTTCTCACCGTGTGCCCTGCCCCATGTTTTCAGGAAAAGGGCCGTTTTAGAAAACGCAAAGCTTTTTTTTAAAAAAATATTTCTTTCTGTGCCCTCAAAAGAATCTTTCACCTGCCCTTGGAAGATCTACCAAGATCTACCAAGGATAATGGAACAGGTTTTTGGGAGTCCTGCTCTGAACTTAAAAGGGTTTGAGAAGCAACCATCTCTGATAGAATGAAGGACATCACAAGTCGAAGCTCTTGGAAGTTTATTTCTCGGCCGAGTACATAGAAGACATTACATGGCAAACAGATCAATGTAGGCACCAGACAGACATGCAGGAGGTACGGCGGGCAGTTCTTGAGGCTCTTTTGAAAGAATCACAGCTGTGTGATGGGTTCTGATGTTCCTTTCCTCCCCACCTTTCACGGCTTTCCACACAGAAACCCAGGGTGGAGCAGGCTCCCCTGGAGTTCTTGGCTTCTGTCTGGAACAACGAGGGCTGGAGATTCTCCATGGGTTGTGATAAGTGGGACATATGGATCATCAGAACCTCAACATAACAGGCTTGCAGCCAAGAACACATGTGGTCTTGACTTGGAGGGAGAACCCAACCTTGGCTATTTTTTCAGACCTGTGGACTTCAGCTCCCAGAATTCCAGGAGTTGGAAGTCCACGGATCTTAAATTTGCCAAGGTTGGACACCCTTGCTCCACAAGCACTTTTTTTCCCCCCTTCCCACATCCCAACTCCATCATCCTCAAGGCTAAAGATTCGAAACCGTAGGCCCAGCTGCCAGTTGTGCCTAGGCTCTCCCAGCTGGGTGCAGGCCCAGAGAGATGGGGAGAGGTTGGGCAGAGAACACTTCCCCCCCACACACACGCCAAAGGCGTTGAATCCCTGCTTTTCCAAGCGTCCCAGAAGGAAGGCAAGTGGTTCAGTCCAAAGAAAAGTGCAGATTTTTCAGGAGGCGGCAGGTAGAGAATGAAGCTTCCAGTCCTCAAGGGATCCTGAACGTTGGGAGTTGTTCCTGCCCAGCCCTCTGCCCACTTTCCTGGGATAGAACCTGCCCAGGCAGTTCAAGTCCACTGACTGACTAATTAACCAAGTTATTAACTACATGCTGTCAAGCAGAACAGCCGTCGCCCAACCGGGCACCTTCCAGTAACCCAGCCGACATTCATACCCTGAGTTC